>NC_134361.1:64499888-64799888 GCF_048569485.1 Anomaloglossus baeobatrachus
GAAAGAAGGAAGGAAGGTGGTAGCGAGGGAAGGAAGGAAGGTGGTAGGGAGAGAAGGAAGGAAGGAAAGAAGGAGGGAAGGTGGTAAGGAGAGAAGGAAGGAAAGAAGGAAGGTGGTAGGGAGAGAAGGAAGGAAGGAAAGAAGGAAGGTGGTAGGGAGGGAAGGAAGGAAGAAAGGTGGTAGGCAGGGAAGGAAGGAAGAAAGGTTGAATGGATGTATGGATGTATGGATGGAAGTAGGGTGGTAGGGAGGGAAGGAAGGAAGGAAGGAAGGATGGATGGATGGAAGGAAGGGAGGTGGTAGAAGGGGAAGGAAGGATAGATGGAAGGAAGGTGGCAGGGAGGGAAGGAAGGAAAGAAGGGAGGGAAGGAAGGAAGGATGCATGGATGGGAAGAAGGAAGGATGGAGGGAAGGAAGAAAGGGTGGAGGGAAGGATGGAGGGGAAAGGAAAAAAGGAACAAAGGAATAATGGAAAGAAGGAAGGATGGAGGAAAGGAAGTAAGGAGTGAAGGAAATAATCAGTGAAGGAAGGAAAAAAAAATAGGAAGGAAGAAAAAAAAAAGAAAAACAAAACTTAGGTACTATATAGCACATACGTACACTACATATTTTATTATTTTTCTAATAGTTGCTGTCCTTGTTAATAATGAAATAAACAGCAAGATATACTGTTTGTACAGAGAAAAAAACAAAAAAAAGTAAGAAAGAAAGAAAAAAAGATTATACTACTTTAGTGGGGGAGATTCTTTTGAAAACTAGTATTGTACACCTGATGACAAAATAAATCAGATAGATAAATAGATAGATAGACAGATAATAGATAGATAATGGATAGATAGATAGATAATGGATAGATAATAGATAGATAATAGATAGATAATAGATAGATAATGGATAGATAATAGATAGATAATAGATAGATAGATAGATAGATAGATAGATAGATAGATAGATAGATAGATAGATAGATAGATAATAGATAGATAGATAGATAATAGATAGTGGCCAATTTACTGATACAACATTGATAGATCTATCCTAGAAATACATAGACAGTTGTTGAATGCCTGTAGCCATCTGGGATTGCTGAGGTGACAGATGATAGTGATGGCTGTGGGTCGTTCTTCTGGGCTTGTGTGTGCGGTGGTTGTGTGTCTGGACACCTGATCCTCGATCACTGCCGCTGCTGCTGGTGGTGCTCAGGATGTATATGAAAGTAATGCGGTGCGGTGTGGTACACCCCTCCTCCCCACCCCCTCCTGCCTCCTTGTCTCCATGGCGATTGTCACCCAGTTTACATCCAGCAGCACAGCCAGTGGATTGCATGGTAATAGTGGGAAACACATCATAGCAAACATCCAGTTCTGGCAGACAGCGCGGCCTTTTCTTTGTAGGGAGATGCTTCCTAATGTGACACTGGACGATTACCATTATGGATCGTACAGGAGCCCGGCTGATTGCTCCATGCCACCAGCAGTAGCTGACGCTTTGTGCCCTCCTGTGCGGTGACATAAGAAGACTGCAACATGTGCCAAAGTAACCACTTCACGACAAACGCTGAGCGCCACGATAACACTGAAGTCTACGCTCTAGGGGCTGGTGTTTCCTATGAGCTGCCATTCCCGGCCATGGAGAGGTTGATCGTAGGGGTCAACAATTGGATTTCCAATACTGAGTCCGAGAAAATGTTACATACCACCATCTATGCATCGTACATTCATATCAGAGGACAATATGGGTGTTATGCTGCTAACTTTAGGTTTAATGTCCCACGGGTTGAACTAGATGGACTTAGAGTCTCCCTTCAACCTTAAAAACTATGATACTATGATACTATGATGATGATTAAATTGGATCGTGCCCTATGTTTCTTGGACAGCATAGAGCACATACAACTTGTAAACATGGGGGACATCTGCAACATGACCCTTCCCTGACCGGGCGCCCACACTTCTTCCCGCAGGCATGGAGCACACACATTACAATGCAATGGGTGTTTGTTTTTTGCCTTCATGTCACGAAGGCATGACCACCATGTGAAGGGTTAGAGGTTACAAATCAGAAGGTCACCATTTGCTCAAACGACTCTTTCCAATTAAGTTCTGCTTACCCTTAGAAGCATCTTTTTCCTCCTTCGGTTTGATCACCTTTCCACTCATAGATCCCAGTTTGCTTGTAAAAATTCCCAAATGCGATTAAATTTCGTCTCGGAAGGATTCAGATGAATACGTCAGACTATCCTCCTTTTTCTTCTTCCCCCCAAAAAAATGTCTTTACGCGGGTGTCTTCTGTCCCCCTGTGACTACGAGGAGCAAGAACAAAAAAAAAAAAGATAAACGGTGAATGATTGTCACTTACTACTGTCCCCACCATGCAAGAACACAGACAAAGAGACGTGTTGTACCTTACATTTTTCTGACAGCCCCCACCCCCTATTGCATGCCATCACCACTTAAAGCCATACCAAGAATAGACACCAACGCGAACAAAAGCAAACATCCATAATGATGGATAATGGAACGTGGAGGTGTTCGGATAGGACAAAGACCTTCTGTGGATTGTCTTCTTTACGGGCACACAATGGGTTAATGTCATGTGTCAAGACGGAGATGGGTTGATGTCAGGTGTCTGATTGCAGCATCTTACCTTGTCCCTTTCTCTCTCCCTCTCTCTCTCTTTCTCTCTCTCTTTCTTTCTCTCTCAACTGAATGGAACTAGCAGAGATGCTCTTGTCTTAGACATTGAAACACAAAAGCTGCCTGTTGTAGTAAGCAATGCTCTAACTGGAGCCTGCCGACGTCAGATCAGACAGCCGGGGCTGGAAATGAGCTGGAAATAACCTCCTTGGATACGCCTCCTCCTTCTAGAAATAGAGGGAATTGGAAGTCCGCCTCCTGCCACTCTGCTGGACCACACCAGGACAGCATCAACGAGACCCGTCACCACCATCCCTGGTCACACTGAGGATCACACGACCTGTGGCAGCACCGAATATACACACACACACATACACATACACACACACTCATTATTGTATCATTCCACCCAACATAGCATTATAAATGTTCTTCTATGATGTTCTTCTATGATGTTCTATTCTTGAACAATTATTTATGACTTGCGCCTCACCGGTGGTCTTCTCCTACAAGTGTTTTTTTTTTGTTTTTTTGGAGAGATTTCACTATATATGTTTAGCTTTGACATTAATCCATAGAGACCAGCATATAGCAGCCCTTTGGAGAGGGTTACTAATATTAAGGTAGAGATTTACTGTGATAATATCTACAGATGAAGGGAATTTTAGCACTAATACCAGCGCCTTCCTAAGATAAGATAATGCAGTAAATTTACCTGCAGTGTAAAATAGGTAACCTAGCATCTGATTTCTGCTGTCTGTATCCGAGCCTGCCTGCGTTATTGCAGAAATGTATATTTTAGACTGAAACGTTTAGGAATAAAGCATAATTTGAAGAGCTGTTCGGGGTCTACTCAATTTGGATGACTAGCCCAAGGCTGCACCATATTGGCATATCCAATTCTCGATCCCTTTGACCGATAGGTCTCTCCTAATACACACACAGATTCCTGTGTCCAAGGCTATGTGCACACACTGACTAGCCCAAGGCTGCGCCATAGTGGTATATCCAATTCTTGATCTCTTTGACTGACAGGTCTCTCCTAGTACACGCATAGAGTCCTGTCCTGTCCTAAGGCTATGTGCACACACTGACTAGCCCAAGGCTGTGCCATAGTGGTATATCCAATTCTTGATCCCTTTGAGTGATAGGTCTCTTCTAGTACACAAATAGAGCCCTCTGTCCAAAGCTACATGCCCACGATCAGGGTTCACAGCGTCTTGGACGCAGCGTGTTTTTACTGCATCCAAAACTGTTGTACAGTACAATCATAGTGGATGGGATTTCTAGAAATCATGTGCCTGCTGTGCATGTGCGGCCCACAGCATAACCTGACATATGGGGCCACGTCCTGAGCCACAGCATGTCAATTTATGCTTGTGTGATGCCCTGGACTAGCCAGGTAGTCACAGGTAGATAGACCCCCTGCACAAACACCAGCCCCTAAAAAGGTATCATCAGCCAACCTAAAAACCCTGAGTCACCCCTCTCAGGTCTTGACGTTCACACCCGGAGCGGAGCCAGGCGGTTGGCCACGCCCTCCGAGGAGTTCGGATAGCCTGAGACGGGAAAAACACACAGATCGGTTAGGGAAGTGGAGTAGAGAGGAGTAACTTCTGTCAGGGATCTGGGTAGGAGCCCGGATACCATGTGGCCAGGAGGCAGACGGTGGTGGCCGCCTGCAGGAGTTGGGAAGACAGCCGGTGGAACCGTCAGGGACCAGGACAGGGTAGTAGCCCGCCGGTACCGAACCGGGGAACCGAACGAAAACCGGCGCACCAGGAGGGGTACTCGGACCCAGTACGAGACCCAGAAGCCACTGGACAGAGTCGAATTCACTGATTGGGGTCTGGACCTTAGGTTCTTTCCCACCCAAGTCACGACTGAAGGCAACAGCCCAACCAGGGGGATAGAAAGCCACCACCCAGGCATAGAGATCCCACGGGCCAGCGTCTGTGGGCAAACGGGCTCCCCGACATCCACTAGCCGGGGAGCGGACTCCCGTCGCTGAAGCGAAGGAAGTCAGCATTCTACTAAAGAAGTGCAGGAGAAAGGCAAGAACCACCAACCTGACTAAGGGGCAAAGCACAGCCGGCTGCGGGCACCGACCACCATCCTTTTGGTTTACCAGAGACTCCGGTGTATCTGTCATAGTGAGGACAACAGTGCCCTCGGGCCGCGCACCACACCGCACCGCACCATCCCGCCCGCACCTCCTTCTCGCCCCAATTGGGCCCCCGGGGCCACCAACCCCTGCCCATGGAGGGGATCAACACCAAGCTGCATAACATTGTCCCCGGGAGCCTAGTCAACGGCAGCGGTGGTGCCCACTCACCACAAACCGTGGGTGGCGTCACGAACTTAACCCCCAAACAACCGCGGCCCCCGGCCGTGAACCTCCCCACTGAACACCAACCCTCACGTAGCGCCAGCATCCCTTCAGAGCGACGTGACCCCTGGGTCCGGCAGGAGCTTGAGCCACCCACCGACGAGCACGGATCCGAGTGGCTCGGCAGCCGGCCAAGCCCCGGGGCGGTAAACTTGCGGAGACAAGAGTGTCCTCCGCAGGGAGAACAGAGAGAAAGTCCGCAACGCCCAGAACCCTGATTGTAGGCATGGACCGCTTCGGTCTCCTGCGGCAAGCACTGGCAGCCCTGCAGGACAGGACATGCTGCGTCCAGGACGCATCATGTTCAGATCGTGGGCACATACTCAAAGGCTATGTGCACACAGTGTATTTTTTTGTCACAAAACCGTATGCAAATCCTTACGCCAGCAAAGTCGGTGAGAATCCTGACGTTTTGTGCAAACGTTGCTTCTTTTTCCCTTGCAGATTTAGTGCAGAAATAAATCTGCTGCATGTCAATTCTTTCAGCATTTCTGCAGCGTTTTTCCACCCCAGAATGCATAGAAATCCATGGGGAAAAAACGCATCAAAAACGCACCAAAAATGCGGCAAAAACAATGCGTTTTTCCTGCCAAGTGATGCAGAAAGAGTGCAGAAATGTCTGCAACCAAATACTCAGCAAGCGCACATTGGCTTAGGAGCAACTGTGCCACCGATCCGAGACATACGGTCCTCGAATTCTCAAAGTATACATTCTGCAGTGTTTCTGAACATATACATGTCTGAATAATAAATCATCTGATTCATACTGCTCATTCTTCATTCAGCATAAATCATAGAATCATAGAATGGTAGAGTCATCGGGTCCAACCCCCTGCGAGTGCAGGTTTTCCTAAATCATCCCAGCTGTATGATTATCCAGTTTCCGTTTGAAGATCTCCATAGAATCACAGAAACGTTCCATAGAATCACAGAAAAGTTCCATAGAATCACAGAAACGTTCCATAGAATCGTAGAAACGTTCCATAGAATCACAGAAACGTTCCATAGAATCACAGAAACGTTCCATAGAATCACAGAAACGTTCCATAGAATCACAGAAACGTTCCATAGAATCGTAGAAAAATCAGATGACAAGTTCCCTTTAAGTTATCAATAAAATGTTTAGATGTCATGTATTTATAAATATTGTTTGCTTCATTCATTTGCTTTCGCTCGTAGTATCCAATGTAAATAAACAACTGTACATAAATAAGTTCTCAGATGCCAGAAAATACAATAACAAAGCTCTTGTAGTGTTCACGCTGCTTCATTTTCTAGAATCTGACCTTGGAGATCGTGGCTTGTGGGCGAGAATGGGTTGTTTGTTTACATACATGTGTCTGTATGGATGAGCAATGCACATAGCGATCTATGGGGGGATCACATATATATAGATATAAACAAACGCATTTCTACTCAAAGGTAAATGATTGGAATTTAATATGTCACAGGAATTTATGTATTCCAAGAAATCCTCTTTATGTTATATTTATATCTTTCCTAGATCTGCCATCTATCCATTGCTTTGTATATTTTCACACCCGTCCATACTGAGCTGGATAATCACAGTGATGTAATACCTGTGACTGAGCTGAACCCCTCCTTAACCCCCTCCTATCTGAGCTGATTCCCTCCGTATCCCCCTCCTGTCTAAGCTGACCCCCTCCTTAGCCCCCTCCTGTCTGAGCTGACCCCCTCCTTAGCCCCCTCCTGTCTGAGCTGACCCCCACCTTAGCCCCCTCCTGTCTGAGCTGAACCCCTGCTTAACCCCCTACTGTCTGAGCTGACCCCCTCCTTAGCCCCCTCCTGTCTGAGCTGACCCCCTCCTTAGCCCCCTCCTGTCTGAGCTGACCCCCTCCTTAACCCCCCACTGTCTGAGCTGACCCCCTTCTTAGCCCCCTCCTGTCTGAGCTGACCCCCTCCTTAGCCCCCTCCTGTCTGAGCTGACCCCCTCCTTAGCCCCCTCCTGTCTGAGCTGACCCCCTCCTTAGCCCCCTCCTGTCTGAGCTGACCCCCTCCTTAGCCCCCTCCTGTCTGAGCTGACCCCCTCCTTAGCCCCCTCCTGTCTGAGCTGACCCCCTCCTTAACCCCCTACTGTCTGAGCTGACCCCCTCCTTAGCCCCCTCCTGTCTGAGCTGACCCCCTCCTTAGCCCCCTCCTGTCTGAGCTGAACCCCTCCTTAGCCCCCTACTGTCTGAGCTGACCCCCTCCTTAGCCCCCTACTGTCTGACCTGACCCCCTCCTTAGCCCCCTCCTGTCTGAGCTGAACCCCTCCTTAGCCCCCTACTGTCTGAGCTGACCCCTCCTTAGCCCCCTCCTGTCTGAGCTGACCCCTCCTTAGCCCCCTCCTGTCTGAGCTGACCCCTCTTTAGCCCCCTCCTGTCTGAGCTGACCCCCTCCTTAGCCCCCTCCTGTCTGAGCTGACCCCCTCCTTAGCCCCCTCCTGTTATGTACACAGTGTAAGGTCATTGCACGCACCACATGACAGCTAGGAGGTGGGAATATGCACAGATTGCACATCATAGTCTAGGATCAATGCATCCTACCACAGATACGCCTCCAATATTCCTCCAATATTTGGATTTCTTAAATGTTTAGAACCTGCAGCGTTTCTACTTCTCTCTAAATGTTCAAATTTGTAATATCCTCTTGCTTAAGGGATTGGAAAAATGGAGCATCACACTATTACGCAGTGCTTGTGTAAGATATCACGTTATGTTGCCATTGAAGAGCCATCTATAATAAAAATAACAATGTTTCTTGCCTTTTTACTAAATATTGTATAATTATTTTGACTCACCATCTAAGAGACCTGAACCATTGATACAAAAATTAGAATTTTTGGACTCCCAGAAAAGTAAATAAACATGAGCGCATAGAGAACTACCAGGGACAAAAAGGTGCGGAATTAAACTTGTTTTTTTTTTAGATGTCTCAATTGTTTACATTTTGGCCTGTATTAAAGGGGTTGTCCACTATTTTAATATTGATGGACTATTCTTAGGCGGGCTTTACACGCTGCGACATCGCTAGCAATTGCTAGCGATGTCGCACGCGATAGCACCCACCCCCCGTCATATATGCGATATATGGTGCTTGCTGCCGTAGCGAACATTATCGCTACGGCAGCGTCACACGCACATACCTGGTCAGCGACGTCGCTGTGACCATTGAACAATCCCTCTTTCAAGGGGGAGGTGCGTTCGGCGTCACAGCGACGTCACTAAGAGGCGGCCAATAGAAGCGGAGGGGCGGAAATGAGCGGGACATAACAACCCACTCACCTTCTCCCTTCCACATTGCCGGTGGACGCAGGTAAGGAGATGTTTGTCGTTTCTGCGGTTTCACACACAGCGATGTGTGGTGCTGCAGGAACGACATTATGGAAATGAACGACGTGACACAGATCAGTGATTTTTTACGCTTTTGCGCTCGTTCATCGTTGCACCTAGGATTTACACATTTTGACGTCGCTACTGGCGCCGGATGTGCGTCACTAACAACGTGACCCCGATGATATATCGTTAGCGATGTCTCAACGTGTAAAGCCCGCCTTAAGATAGATCACCAATGTCTGTTCTTCTGGGGTGCGACACCCGACACCATCAGCGGTTCCAGTTGTCGGCAGCGGAAGCAGGCAGCCGAAAATGTTCCGTTCCGGAGCTGCCCGTCAACTGATAGCGGCCAAGGTTGGGTACTGCACTTTTGCCTCCTATTCAAATCAATAGGAGGCGAATGTGCAGTACCCGGTAGCAGACACTATGAGAAGACGAAGTAGCTTCAGAGCTGAGAATTTCAGGCCACCTGCAACTGCCACCGGCACCAAGAAGAGCCGATCAGTGGAGGTGCGGGTGGTCAGACCTCGGCCAATCATACGTTGATGACCTATCCTAAGGATAGGCCATCAGTGTAAAAGTAGTGGACAACCCCTTTAGGCTTCAGTCTTTATAAAATTCCTCATATTGCAGTCCTATGCTAAAATCTAGTACTTTCACTACCATATCTACTAATACCAAATCTAGTGATTTCAATACCAAAAAACAGCTTGTAGGAGTTTTCCAGAATGCTCAGTGCATGGATTGGGTTCTTAAAGACTTGCAATGGTGTAATTATCATTGCATGGTCAGTTATTCCCTTTTGTGACTGGCCCAACTTTTCCCAAGAAAATTAGATGACTGCTAAGAATTTCTGAAACTGGGTGAGACAAATGATTAGACAACCCCTTTTAAAGGGCCCTTCACCAAATTTGTTAGGTTGATCTGGAGGTAAAGGGTTCTACTTAGAAAATAAAATTACTTTTTTCTTTATATCGCCTCTCCACTGCAGAGATATCAGCAATCAAAGCAGTTGGCACCTAAACAGTTAATTTTTTTTACATTCCAGTGGTCATTACCAGAGAGATTTCACTGGGGGCGTGTACTTTCTCTCTATCTCTGACCAATCATAAGCAGACAGCCACACACTGGGGAAAGAAGAACACGCCCCCACAATAATACTGACAGTCTGCTCTCCTTATTGCAGAGTGATGATGTGCAGGGGCACCTGAACTGACAGCTTTCACTTCTCATCTCTGGCAGTCAGTGTGGGGGGAAGGGCAATACTGCAGAGGTTGAGACTCATTACAAACACTTCTATTTTCTCTTCTCTCAAGTTCAACTGTTCCTTATTGACAGGACCAAATAAACATTTGCATTGCCAAAACAAGTACAGTGCTGGCAACTCTGCTGTACTGACCCTCCCCCACACTGACTGCTGGGTCATTATGTCTCAGACAGTGTTGCTGCTTATGATTGGTCAACAATCAGAAAGAAGAAGTACACGCCCCCAGTGAAATGTCTCTGATAATGCTCACTTGGACTTGAAAAAAATTAGCTGATTAAGTGCCAAATACTTTCATAACATCTGTCAATCAGCAAAAATAATCCGCAGACAACTTTTTTATCCTTTTTTAAATAATTGATATCAACTTTATCTGTTATTTTTTTTACATTAGAGTTTATGAACAACAGATTCTATCGGCCATCCGTTTTTTTTTTTCCAATTGTAAAGGATCTGTTTTTTTGCGTACTGGATCACTTTCAAATGGAAGGTAAATAATAATCCGCTAATGGATCCGTTTTCCATAGACTCCAATGTTAAAAAAAAGGCAACCTGATGAAATGAGTTATTTAAAAATAGACAAAAAAGTTGTGTCTGCACAACTTTTTTGACAACGGATTTCTATTGGATCTTTTCTAATAGCTGATTACCAGACGTGAACTTAGTGGAAGACAGATACAACAGGGGCAGATGCTGTCCTGTATCATTTCTAACAGATGATTACTGGACATGTGAACTTAGTGGAAGAAAGATACAACAGGGGCAGATGCTGCGCTGTATCATTTTTAATGGATGATTTCTGGACATATGAACTTAGTGGAAGAAAGATACAACAGGGACAGATGCTGCGCTGTATCATTTCTAACAGATGATTACTGGACATGTGAACTTAGAGGAATAAAGATACAATATGGGCAGATGTGTGATGCCCTGGACTAGCCAGGTAGTCACAGATAGACCCCCGCACTACACCTGTCCCCCAATAATGTGTCATCAGCCAACCATTAATCCCCCTCAGTGTTTGATGGATACACCAGGGGGCGGAGCCAGGTGATTGGCCATGCCCACCGAGGAGTTCAGAGGGCCTGAGGCGGGAGAGAGTTGAGTTGCAGATCAGAGAGTGTGTGTAGTCAGTAGTCAGTAGTGGAAGCAGGCCTGTGCCCAGGTCTGTAGCAGTCTGACAGGTGCCAGGGTTGGAGCCCTGGTACCTTGGCTAGGAGGCAAATGGTGGCCTTAGCCTGCAGGAGCCGGGAAGACAGCTCGGTGGAACCGTGGTGGACTGGGACAGGGTAGTGGCCCACCAGTACCGACCCGGGGAACCAACTCAGAAACCGGAGCACAAAGGGGGGTACTCAGACCCTGAAACGAGGTCCAGAATCCACTGAACTGAGTTAATTAACTGATTGCGGTCTGGACTATAGGTCCTTTCCCACCCAAGTCCCGACTGAAGACAACAGCCCACCGAGGGGGATAGAAAGCCACCGTACAGGCAAAGAGATCCCATGGGCCAGTGTCTGTGGGCAAAAGGGCTCTCCCGACATCTACCAAGCCGGGGAGCGGACTCCTGATGCTGCAACGCAGGCAGCTCAAGTACACAACATGGTGCAGGAGAAAGGCCAAGACCACTGAACCGGGCGGGGGACCAGACGCAGCTGGTTGCGGGCACCGACCACCATCAACTTGGTTTACCAGAGACTTGTGTGTGTCAATAACCATGAGTACAACAGTGCCATCCAGCCGCGCACCGCCCTGCACTGCCCAGCTATCCCCCAACGGGTCCGGGGCTATCACCCCTACCCACGGAGGGGTTAACATCTTGTTGCACTACCATCTCCCCCGGGGTGCCCCGTAACTGCAGCGGTGGTGTCCAACTTCACCACAACCCGTGGGTGGCGTCACGAACTCAAACACGGCTCCGGACGTGCACCTACCTACCCCCATCGAAAAGTGCCAGCACCCTTTCAGAGTGAAGTGACCCCGGGTCCGGAGGCGCTTGAGCCACCCACCAACGAGCCCAGATCCGAGCGGCTCGGCTGCAGCTGTATCATTTCTAACGGATGATTACTCGACATATGAACTTAGAGGAAGAAAGATACAACAGGGGCAGACGCTGCGCTGTATCACTGTCTCACACCGCTGTGCTGAGACCCCGATGCTCCCGGGCAGCCGATGCAGATCCCTGATTTTGTTTCTCTACTGCAGAGTGCTGCGTGTTCTGTTTTGTTTCGGATATAAATATCCCCGCAATAAACACTCCCGGACCTGTTTTCTTCTTTCTTGCGCCTCTACATATAGAGCACCGCTCGGCAGTTGACACTGAATGTATAGGACGTCAGACTGCACTGTTAAAACATTCATGACCAGTGCGAAAGATTTGGTGTGATTCTTTTTTTTTTTTTATTATTAACCCCCGCACTGCTGACATGGATGAATCTACTGCTGCAGCCAAGCCATAGAAACAATACTCTGTATTATACCGAACCACTGAGCGAATAAATAAAGTACGAATTTCTTAGCTGCTTCTGAAGGATTGCAGCTCGGATTAATATTTTACATCCAGACTCCGCTGCCTACAGGTTAATCTCATCACATCATGTGTCTGACTACAAACATTCATCTTACCAATGAGAGGTAACACTTCACTCAGATGAAACAGGGGGGTTTGCATCCGCTTAAGCACCCATTCATAACAAAGCCAGACAGTCTATGAATTGTCACATCTCGTGGCATCAGCCGGCGTGATTAACCCATTTTTGCAATCTTTTCAAAATAGCTCATCTTGCAAAACCCGAGCAAAAAAATAGAAATCTGCATACCTTTGATAATTTGTCTGCGTATAACAATCCGATAGTAATGAGATTATTTGGCATGTTGTATTTTATAAGCGGATAGGCTTAATAATTCCTAATCTGTGCAGGACCCCATAGCCGTCACACGTCATTTATAATACCGGTCGTCATAGACGAGACGCCGGGGGCTTTTGGATACGTCCATAACACACGTAAATTCAGCAGAAAAGAAACACTGCAGCAAAATCCGTTACAAATCTCCCCTAAAGGGAGCGTTACAAAGGGGTGACATTAACAATGGCATGCTTCAGCTTCAAAATCCCCACCACGTGCCGATTTCCACACAAATTTTGCACTTTTTTTTACGTGTCATGTAGATGAGGTTAGTTAGAACCTCATCTTTTTTGATGGTACTGTAATACGCTGGTTTATAGAAAATATGCAGTGTATCCATCCAGGGGCGGACTCAGGCTCGGACTGGCCCACAGGAGAACCGGAGAATCCTCAGGTAGGCCCCTGTGCACTAGTACGTCACTTACCCCCTCAACATAATTAGTAGTTGTCACAATTCACTTGTTTCACTATGTACTGAGAAAGGAGGCATCTCATCATTCATTTTACTAACTACCCAATATATTATTATATAGAAGCATGGAAAAATTTATGAATGTAATATTCCCATGGAATGTACCCCAGAGTCAATGTTACTAGTGGGCCCCTACTGCCCCAGTCTGACACCGGGTGGACATATCATTGCTGCAACAGGTGCGGCCGCATAGAGGCCCAAGAGGTAAAGGTGCCATTTCTACCTCCAAAGCAGGTGGAATTGTGCTTTATGATACATTATTTGACTGAAAAGGGTCCATATATTATTCTTACACGGGGTCCCCTTCTGTCTGTGTCATCCAGTGATAATCCACCCTGTGAATATACCCTTTTGGTCCTCTCACTGTAGGGCTGCAGCCAGTACCTGGGGAATTTCGGGCAAGCAACGGCCAACGGTCCTAGGGGTTCTTACTCTGTCCAGGTTTCCATTTTGGTGAATGTGCATTCTACATGTAAGGCCGGAGTCACACTGGTGTATAGCATCTAATGTGAGAGAATTGGATGCCATAAGCTAATGACGCTCCACCCAAACTCTACTGCGAGCGTGAGCTGAGAGTCATTTTACTCTGCTCTAATTCTTGCGCATGCAAGAATCGTGATACAGGTACGGAAAGAGGGAGAAATTAGTCTTTTCATCTTCTCCATTGCTTGTCTCGGCGTATATCAGACTGCACTCGGATGACACTCGAGTGCAGTCCGATGTTTCACATGCACCCATAGACTTGTATGGGTGAGCACAGTCCGAGATACACTACCAATCTCAGCATGCAGCAATTTTTTTCTCATGCCAAATCGATATGAGAAAAAAAACACTCATCAGCTTAGCCTCATAGTATAACATTGGAGCGAGTATTATCTGATTAAATGTCAGAAAGCACTGGTCCGATTTATATGCAAATGTGAGTGTACTCTAAGGAGCAGGCTCAGCGCAGACATACAGCCGACTCCTGACTAACTGCTGCAATCGCTACCATTGATGCCTTTGCCGATCATGACAGTGGAATTTGAAAAATTAGGAATGGAAAACAATCAATTTCAATGCCCTAAAACACCCAACACCTGTCAGGTAGTGACTAAGAGAAATCTGGCATACAGCACAGCATACAACAAGGGGACACTATAACAACAGTGGGCCCTAGTGTTAGTGTGGGGGAAGATTGGACACCTCCTGCTCTTACCTGCAGCTGTACTCTACACTCCTAGCCAGTCCCTATACAGGCTCCACACCCGTTGCCGAACAGCATAAATGAGATCATGGTAGACCCTGTAACAACCCTTGCTAGTGAGCTGACAGGTGAGAGACGCTAGCCTCACCACTGCATTAATATAACACCAAGAAAAGAAAAGACAGACATGGGTTAACAATAAACGACAAAGGTCCAACATACAGCTGCAGTCAGAACCAGGACTGCAACCTACTCCGCAACTTGCGATAAGGGCTCCACCAGCCCCTTCCACCTCAAGGCCTAGCTTCCAAATGGATCAGTATAACCGGTACCATCTACTGGGAGAGAAGAGGGTATATATAAGGACTGAGAGTAGTTCCAAACCAGAAGCACCTGAGGTGAGCTAATAAGAACACTGGTGGCAAGGGGAAACTGACATTAACCCTCAGCTAAAGAAAAGGAAACTATATTTAATATAGAGAGTCTTACATGGGAATGAAAGACTAGAACCCAGAACCTGTCACTAGTCTCATACTGGAGAGAGACGGCCATGACAACACCTTGCAAACATTATTAGGGGTGTCAATAGCATTGTTATTTCAGCCTACAAAAGGTGCTGAAGCCATATTTGTACTAGATAAATAGGTAATTTACAATATGCTGTAATATTATATTATCTCAGTGTATTCTACAAGTGATCCTTGGTTGAAATCACTCAGGGGGAACAAATAAAAAATTTAAACAAAAATGAAAAAAAAAATAAATGAAGGCATTTAAATTTTTTTTTAACTTTTGTTATTGCCGCCTGCGTAAATGTCCAAACTAACAGTGTGACGCCCTGGCCTATCAGGTCGTCACAGGGTATTGTGCAATCTGCCCTTCTGTGCAATATCCACCTACTCCTTGGTTATGGGTCCTAACCTAAGGTGTTGCCAAAAACATCTAATCAAAATCCTAGGAACACTGTGCACCACACCCACCAGACACACCAGTGGACGGCCTGAGTGGAATACGGTCGCCCACTTGGGGGATTGGTTAAGGGGAGGTCAGGAGTGTCAGGAGTAGGCCAGTAGTTCAGTTGGAGAGTGGAGTGTTGGAGGTGAAAGAGAGAGGAGGTCAGGAGCTGGGCTCCTTGGAAGTACTAGGTAGCAGACGTTGGTCTGGGCCTGGTAGGAGCTGGATCCCCGGTCACAGGGGATCGTGACAAGAGGCACAGTATTGATGTGGAGGACAGCTGGCGACCTTGTACCATCACCGGGCTGGGACCAGGGCACGACAGGGTACATGGACCCTAGGTAAGGGAGTAGCTTCAGGCAACCTGACAATTCACCCAACGAGAACGGAACCTCCAAGATCCGCTCTCCACCCGCTCCAAAATCGGGGTATTAGTGCAACGAGGGGGATAGGACTTTCCATACATACGGTCCAGGAAATCCCAAGCATGAACCCTGAGAGCAAGCTCCCTCAGTTAGCCACACTGTGGAGTGGGACCCGATTAGTTTCATGCTATAGGGACCAACTAGAAGAGAACAAGGTGCCAAGGGAAAGGTCACAGATCAACAGGCAACACCAGCACAAACGGGACCCAAAACGTGCTCCCCCTCAGTAGCAGCGGTGTCCAGAACTTTGGTTTACTAAGTTGTCGGTGTCAGCATTATTGGACTGAGTGAGTACGCAAATGACCCTTACCTCCCAACGGCACATCCCAGTCACCATCAACGAGTCCCGGGGCATCCCCCCTACCAGTGGAGGGGTTAAACACCTGGCTGCCCACCGGGTACTCCCAGTTGCAGTGGGGGTACTCCTTCTTACCACACACCACGGGTGGCATCACAAACTCTCAATACACCATCCCCTGTAAATTCCCCCCCTTCATTCGAGTGGCCGAGCGACCCCTTCGTCCGGACACCCCTCGAGCCACCGCGGATCCGGATCCAAGCAGCTCGGCTGCTGACACGGGGGCGGCACAACAGCATAACAAAATATTTATCCCACATGTGATGAACATTAACGCAAAAAGGAGGCAGAATTGCTTTTTTTGGTCACTTCACCTAAACAAAAACTGGAATAAAAAGAGATCAGTAATATGATTGATCCCAAAATGTTAATCATAAATACAAAGAGGTCATTTAAAAAAAAAAATCACTGATGCAACTTTATTAACAGAAAAATGAAAAGGTTATATTTTACATTAATATTATATATTGGAAGTAGAAATAAAAAAAATAAAGTAGATAATGGCTTTCTTGGATGCTGTCATCCAAGAATCAGCCGAAGGGTTCGCTAACGTGTGTGTATAAAAAAGTTGGTCCAATTTTTATCCAGAAAAGTGGGATGAGTGAAATCCGTTTGGTATTCCGCATGTCATGCGAGTGTGCAATTTTTTTCTTTTCTCCTGACATTTCAGCAGCAGCTATTATTGCTCACCGCATGCTGAAATTTCTTCTTCAGGCTGAATACAGCTGAGAAAAAAAATTGCCTCATTGAATAACATTGGTGCGAGTGCAATTTTTTCTTGCCCAAATTATGCGCCATTGTGAGCAAAACCTTAACCCGGAACCGATCTCCCTCTCAAGCTGTAGGGCCTGATGTTATCATAGTATTAGCACCCTACATATTTATGCTTCTGATCTGTAATATAATCTAGATGATGTGATATACTGTATAATATTTAAAGCATCAAAAAATGTTTTTTTCTATAGCATGAGTTCATCAGAGGGTATTGGGGAACATTAGAACCCTTAAATTTAGACTTTCTTAAACTAAGAACATTTAAGCGGGCTTTACACGCTGCGATCTCGCTAGCGAGATCTCAAGCGATTGTACCCGCCCCCCGTCGCTTGTGCGACACGGGCAAATCATTCCCCGTGCCGCACAACCTTGCTTACCCCCGTCACACGGACTTACCTGCCCTGCGACGTCGCTCTGGCCAGCGAACCGCTTAATTTCTACTGGGGCGGTTTGTGCGGCGTCACAGCGACGTCACACGGCAGCCGTCCAATAGAAGCGGAGGGGCGGAGATGAGCGGGACGTAACATCCCGCCCACCTTCTTCCTTCCCATTGCCAGTGGAGGCAGGTAAGGAGATGTTTGTCGCTCCTGCAGTGTCACACACAGCGATGTGCGCTGCCCCAGGAACGAGGAACAACATCGCTAATAAGCAAAAAACTATTTTTTGTTTCAGGACGACCTCTCCGCGGCAAATGATTTTGACCGCTTTTGCGATCGTTTAAAGTCGCTCATAAGTATCACACACTGCGATATCGTTAATGACGCCGGATTTGCATCACAAACACCGTGACCCCGACGATAATTCATTAACGATATCGTAACGTGTAAAGCCCGCTTAACAATTCCACTTATTACAAAGACTTTTAAGCTTAGAGTCCGATTCGTTATTGCATTTGAATCTGTACTGTCACAGTCGTCTCTCCATAGTAAGAGACTAGTAACAGGTTCTGGGCCAGAGTCTCTTTGCCTTGTGAGACTCTACAGAATAAATGTATTACCTTTCCTTTGGGGAGGACAGGGTTAATGTCAGTATTCCTTGCCAGAAAGCATTCTAACTACCTTCTCATGTGTTTCCGGTTTGGACCACTCCCAATCCCTATTTATACCATCTGCTACCTGTAGAGGGTGCCAATTATTCTTATTCATTTGGATAATTGGCCTGGAGGTGGAAGGAGCTGTTGGAGCCCTCTCTGAGGTTGCTGTGTAGGCTGCAGTCCAGATACTGACTGTGTGGCGCCCCTGGGCTTCAGGTGCCACAGGGTATTACACAACGTTTAAGGGGTAATATCCATCCTGTGTTAGGAGGGGGGTAACTGCTGGTGCCTTCACAAAACCACACACACAAAAAAATAAGGTGCTTTCCCACAGGAGGTGGACTAGAGCAGACAGGATGGTTAGCCATCACGAAGCATGGGACTTCCCCAGACTCTATGACAACCACTGTGGGTGGGCACCACTTGGGGTAAGAAGTAGGCACAATCATCTCACTAGAGCAGACTTTCTCGGGCACAGCTTGGGATAACATCTCGCAAAGACAACAGGAGTCGAGTGTTTCTCTTTCTTCATGGGGTTTGTGGCTTAGAGCTGGAGGCTAAGCCCTGGTTCTGGATAGCAAACAGGGAAAACTTCACTATAAAGACTTCCACGGGATCGGCTGGAGCCCATCATGGCAGAGACCGCTACTCTGGGGCAGCGCCTGAACTACCAGAGTAAAATACATAGAATCGCAGCCCCTGCCTCTCATTTGTCGGCGCTGTCGCCCAGCGCTGCGGCACCAATGGGGACTACCACCATCCCGTCCATCCTCTGTCACCCTCCCCAGGGTAATCCCGCTCTGCTTGTGGGGTGTGACACCATCCCGGCTGCGACCTTCACTATCCTTCCCTGGAGAGCAGCACCTGCAGCGGTGGGCCAACTCTGCTCGCGGACCACAGGTGGCGTCACGATCCCCGTCACTACCCCCATCCTCCATCCTTACTCCCATCCACTGCCTTCCCTCCCTCCTGTACGCCTCGAGGTCATAAAACCAGGCCAGGCCAGCCCGTGATGACGCAGAGGATCTGCAACCCCAGGCCCAGCGACAAGTCGGGTAAAACACCCTCAACCCCAGGGTGTTACAACTGCACCTGTCTGTTGTTGTGTTTCCCCTGTTTTTTCTTCCTCTTGTGTGTATTAGTGCAGCAGTGGAGCTAGCATCCCTCACCTGCCAGCTCACTAGCCAGAGCTATTACAGGGTATGCCAGGGTCTCAGGTATTCTGTTCGGCGACAGATAAGGAACCTGTATAGTGACTAACTAGGAGTGTAGGATACAGCTGCAAGAGAGTGAAGGAGGTGTCCCATCGTCCTCCTCACGCGCGCTAGGGCCTATCATTGTTATAGTATCCCTGATGTACACCTTGTTTTGTTGAGTGTTGTGTTGTACACTATACTTCCCTGTCACTCCGCGTGACATGTACTTTGTTGAGGTTTTGATGTTTTGTACCTTTTTTGTTTATACCAAATTCACCTTTCCATTTTTGCCTTTTTTGATGTCTATTTTATTTGTGGTCACATGTTTTGGGTTGGTTTTTTTTGGCTCCCCATTCTGGGTGCGGTGTAGGGTTTTGACTGATTTGTCATTTACGACTTTTCAGTCCTAAAATTTGTTGCAAGTGTACTTCAGCTCGCTCCTCAAGGTGTGTTTTTATGGACACCAGTACATTACCTATTGTAAAGTACAGTATATATATATATATATATATATATAAATATTGAAATAGACATTTTGCTCTAAAAGTTGCAAAAAATAAATTTAGATGAAGATGGAGATGGATAAAGAGGTTATTTTTGAATTTGCACAAAATCCATGAACCACATTTACCATTTGGATGGTAAAAATATGAAAAATTACCAAAAAAACTCCAAAAACACGGATGTACTAAGTGCATAATGTCCTAAACTACAGATGAAAGATAAGTTTTACTTCTGGAATATGTTGGATCAGAGCACAGGATATTAAATTCTTCTATTATTAATTCTACATATTGTAATTTTGCTCAAAAATGTATGATATCACATAAAATACTGGCAGGATAGTATCAAATAATAACAGTAGTGGAACATGTTTGAACATTTAATTCCTTGATGTTTTCCCAAAATTGGCCTGAATATCTGTTTTTGGAGAATGTGTGCAAATTTATCAAATGAAAACAATTACAAGATCTTGAGATGGTCACACAGCCAATCTCATGTGCTTGATGTGCCCGAGGTAGGATCTGCAGAGAGAACACTAGGAACAAATACTGGCGGGTGAGGATGACCAGTGCTGCGGATCAGCATGAATTATTATTACGAGTTAGATTCTACAGTAAGTGTAAGAGAATGACCGATTCACCTTTAATGATTAATGCCTAGGTTACCAGCCACTGCTGCAGAGTGTCAGAGGTGGCCATATGATTGCAAGCTCTTATCAATACAGCTTGGTCATCTGGCCAACTTTGGCACCCCTTCAGAAACAAATGGGACAGCACAGCCATGCCACCAGTCATAACTGTCAATCTTCAGGAGAAGAGAATATTTTTTTTTGGCAAACTAGTCAATCTCTATAAAGGGAACCTGTCAGGTGCCCTATGGCCTCCAACCCAGCAGCATTGATACCTGGAGCTCACCTTCTACCCAGCTGCTTATCATCAGTATTGTCTTGGTGCTTAAACACTCTGATCTTCCCTGGACTAGTGCTGGTGATATTATTATTATTATTATTTATTATTATAGCGCCATCAATTCAATGGCGCTTTACATGTGAAAGGGGTATACATAATAGGGACAAGTACAATATTCATAAACAATACAAGGCACACACAGGTACAGGAGGATAGAGGTCTCTGCCCGTGAAGGCTCTCAGTCTACAAGGGATAGGTGAGGATACAGTAAGTTCAGTTCATTCTAGCTCTGGTTGCAAGCAGGTGGCTTGCTCTCATCTGTAGTATCGTTGGTGAACTCCTGCCTAAGTTATCTGTGGATATCTGTGGATATCTGTGGATATCTGTGGATAAGTAGTTCATGCTTTTTCCCCTTGTGTCCTCCTTGTGTCTGCCATTAGTGCTTAGCGGGGTTGAAGAAGAGCTCATCCCACCCATTCTCTATTTAGGGGATATCTAAGGTCAGGTATCCAGCTCGGTGCATAGGTGCGGAACCTATCTATGGTGGTGAGGAACCCCAGGTTGGGTCAGGGGTCACCATCTCCCTCTTCCCTAGATGCAGGGGTCCCTCCCCTTACCTTTCACCACTTGCTTGGTACTTCCCCCTCTCTAACATGACACCAGCATCACTGCCAGCGTTTGGAAAGCTTGCGCATGCGTGTGGTTCATTTTGGCCAAGTGAGTGCGCCTTTGAAGCCGGGCGCACTATTCCCGGCTTCATTTGATGTACTGCGCATGACCGGAAGTTTAGAAGAAATGTACTGGCAGTGACGCCGGCCCATGGAAATCATGTTATCACACCCATAGGGGGCTGATAACATGGAAAGAGGGCCGATTAGTCTGGGGAACTAACACCCCATTGACCAGTCAAGGCCCTAATTAGTATAGGGACAGCGAGGTTTATAAGTAGTATTCTTCAACAATCATATTAGTGAATAGGTATATACCGAGCTGGGTAGACAGGGAATTTGAGCATACAAGGATCAATGCTGTTGAGTTGGAAATCATAGGAGACCTGACATGTTCCCTTTAATAAAGCAGCATCCAGAACCCTGTATATGCCCACAACTGTAGAAATGAATTTTGGAATTGCTATGTATACAGTTTCCTAATGCATTACTTCAAATGTGAAAAGATCAAGTGAATGATGTTGCGCATTGGACATGAAGAGGGAAGCGGCATGTCTTTCTCTTCGTCCATACATACATACACGCCTGGTATGAGATGCACGAGGCTGCAAATATTTCTCACATCAGCTCGATGAAAGCTCCGAATACCAAACATAAACAAAGACAATGTAGTGAATGGCTGCGCTGAAGTATCGGCCGGAGCAACGGAAGAGGTTTTATATCATGTCCTGATGATATGTGTAATTGTTAATTATTTTATTGAAGTATATCCATAGAATGCATATAATAATGCTGGGATAGAGGCTGTCTATTCCCGTGCAGCCTATTCTTGTATCCCTGTATGCCCTCTATAATTAGATGTTTACACAGTAGATCTGGAGTCTCATAGTTTTATTTTCCTTCTGTTCCAGCTTTTTAAAATCAATATAAATTAGAATTGTATTTAACCCCTTAAGGACCAGGCAATTTAATTTTTAGGGTGTGTTCATGTACCGCCCCTGCAGCAATCGAGCTGCTCGGATCCGGGGTTGCCGTGGCTCGAGGGTCTCCGGACCCGGGGTCTTGGGGTCATCCGAAAATGAAAGCGGGCTAGTTACAGGGGATTAATGTTCGTGACGCCACCCGTGGATCGCTATAAGGGGAGTACCGCTGCTGCCGATGGGAGTACCTGGGGGAGATGGAGTGGGGCAGCCAGATGACGTTCCCTCCACGGGTAGGGGAGGCCCCGGGACTCTGGATGGTGGAGGTGCAGGGGAGCGTGGTGCAGGCTAGGCAGGGAGATCCAGGGGAGGGCAGTGTGCTCACTCAGACCGTATGGATGTTGGTGCAACCATTAAGCAGACTCTGACACAGACGTAAACCAAGTCTCTGGGTGCCGCTGCTGCCTTAGGGGGGGCTCGTCCGGGAATCCGTCCCCGTGGGTATTGCTGATGGTTCTGGACCTGCCTCCATGCACAAATTTAGAGTGTCTTGAGCGACCCCTCGGCCTGAAGCTTTTGGGGTCCCGCTTCCTACGGCTAGTTAGAGGAGCTGTGCTCTCGATGGCTGACACTTGGGATCTCAGTGAGTCGCATAAGCTGGAAAGCCCTATCCCCCTCGTTGTGTTGATGTCTTCGATCTCTGAGTTCTTGGGGAAAGTTGATAAAGAAACTATCTTCCACAGGTTAATTATCAGGTTGCGTGAAGCTACTCCCTGATCTAGGGTCCAGTACCCCGCCGTGCTCAGTACTGGTTCGGTTACTAGATTTTCCGGAGCCGACCATCTCCCAAACTAATGAAGAAAAAACAAAAAGCAGCACCAAATGTGCACTACAGCACTAAACATTCCAAACTGTACTTATTTTAAAAATTTTGAGATTTTTGGCAAAAAATTGCAATTTCTTGAGCTGCCTCGCCACGTCACGGCAAATCTCATTTGAAGCAGTCCTACACTAAAATATTTTTATAAAATGTGCCATACAGCCTCACATATGAATAGTAGAACTGCTCTTAGCAGCACTCACCTGGTCTATTTCAATCCCGTACCCATGACTGAGTCATGGCTGTGGGCGGGACAGGTCCAAGCAAATGCTGCATGAAGTAAATAGCCTGTGGACAAAGCCTGATGACTTAATGTGAACAGTCACCAACCGCCAAAATCTAGACAGATGGAATACATCCCAAATTGGGGTGCAAAGCAAGGTGGAGGTCAACCACCGACCAATTCAATGAAGAAAAAACAAAAAGCAGCACCAAATGTGCACTACAGCACTAAACATTCCAAACTGTACTTATTTTAAAAATTTTGAGATTTTTGGCAAAAAATTGCAAAGTACAGTTTGGAATGTTCAGTGCTGTAGTGCACATTTGGTGCTGCTTTTTGTTTTTTCTTCATTGAATTGGTCGGTGGTTGACCTCCACCTTGCTTTGCACCCCAATTTGGGATGTATTCCATCTGTCTAGATTTTGGCGGTTGGTGACTGTTCACATTAAGTCATCAGGCTTTGTCCACAGGCTATTTACTTCATGCAGCATTTGCTTGGACCTGTCCCGCCCACAGCCATGACTTAGTCATGGGTACGGGATTGAAATAGACCAGGTGAGTGCTGCTAAGAGCAGTTCTACTATTCATATGTGAGGCCGTATGGCACATTTTATAAAAATATTTTAGTGTAGGACTGCTTCAAATGAGATTTGCCGTGACGTGGCGAAGCAGCTCAAGAAATTGCAATTTTTTGCCAAAAATCTCAAAATTTTTAAAATAAGTACAGTTTGGAATGTTTAGTGCTGTAGTGCACATTTGGTGTTGCTTTTTGTTTTTTCTTCATTGAATTGGTCGGTGGTTGACCTCCACCTTGCTTTGCACCCCAATTTGGGATGTATTCCATCTGTCTAGATTTTGGCGGTTGGTGACTGTTCACATTAAGTCATCAGGCTTTGTCCACAGGCTATTTACTTCATGCAGCATTTGCTTGGACCTGTCCCGCCCACAGCCATGACTCAGTCATGGGTACGGGATTGAAATAGACCAGGTGAGTGCTGCTAAGAGCAGTTCTACTATTCATATGTGAGGCTGTATGGCACATTTTATAAAAATATTTTAGTGTAGGACTGCTTCAAATGAGATTTGCCGTGACGTGGCGAAGCAGCTCAAGAAATTGCAATTTTTTGCCAAAAATCTCAAAATTTTTAAAATAAGTACAGTTTGGAATGTTTAGTGCTGTAGTGCACATTTGGTGTTGCTTTTTGTTTTATCTCCCAAACTAAGTCTAGCACCCCTCTCTAATACCTTGTGACCAGGTCTCCGACTCCTCCAGTCCCAGACCACCATCTGCGACCTAGCCAACGTCTCCCAGGGAGCTCCAACTCCCCTAGCTCCTCACTCTCTAAGTGCTACAACTATTCTGACTCAGCCCCTCCCACCAGTCTGCCTGACCCCTAGGCAGGTGGCCCTGTTCCAGCTAGACCGCCCACTGGTGTGCCTGACAGGGTGTGGTGTGAGGTGTGGCTAGGATTTAAATGCTGATGGAGCAATACCAAAGGTTCGGATCCCAGAACCATGGAGGGTGAGTTTTGCACCAAAAGAGAAAGGAGTGCAGTTCCCTGTGACACCCTGACTAGTTCAGGGGCATCACATTCATGTGACCTCTTTTTCAGATAGGTTCTGCCCAGAAAATGTGCAAGGGCCATTAGGCTGTTAATATTCCTTTCATTTTGCTGTACACTGTTGTTAACCCTAGAACGCGCAAGCATAACAATCTACCATAGAAAACAAATGACCTAGCAGGCCTGCGAGGCCCCAGGTATGCGTTCTAGGGTTAAAGGATAATATAAATATATTACCAAGCATAAAAATAACTGGGGTTGTCTAGGAGTAGTAAAAAGAATCTGGGTTTTTTGGTTTTTTTGTTTGTTTTTTTCAAAAACAGCACCGCGTTTGTTTATAGGCTGTGTCTGGTATTGCAGGTAAAAAAGACACAAAAAAATTAGATTTTTTTTTTTTAGTCATGGAACACCCTTTTAAGTTTTCCCCAAATTGAAGGTTCTCCAGTCCTAATATATGTCAATAATCTAAGGCTATTTTCACATTACACTTAGGTCACACATATTTGGCTCTGGCGGGGATTCAATCGGTCAACCAAGCTTTTGTGACTCAAAACGATGGATCCTGCAAAAATGGAGGCTATATAAAGCACTCTGTCTGCTTCATTATAGTCAATGGCTCCGTCGGCACTTCCTTCTGAATTTTGTTTTTAGGATTTCAGACTCCAGTCACTAAAGAGCACCTGAAGTGTGTCCCGAATGTAATGTGATCATAGCCTAACATGTACTGGGGTGTCCCAATGGTCCTCAATATCTGCAAAACAAGAGCTAGATAGTTTGGATTTTAAACAGAACCTATAAGAAAACTGTAAGACATCATTTTTAAGACTTTGTAGCCTTTTAAAATATAAGCCAGTCAATCCATTTATGACCCCAAAGCCTGCACCATGAGCTGGAAATCACATTTTGAAGGTGTGTCTGGAAGTGCATTGGGTCGTCAGGGTGCACTTACAGCTTCTCAGCCACACACTTTATTTCCTGCCTATCAGCACTCTCCCATGATTGATTGACAGATTGTTTACTCTGGTACACTGGTCACTGACCTGTCAATCAGCTAGGGTAGTGTACCACTCGGTAGGAAATATAGCATGAGGCTGAGAAGCTGTAAGTGCATTTGGTTGTTACGGTGCACTTACAGCTTCTCAGCCACACACTTTACTTCCTACCTATCAGTACCCTCCCATTGATGATTGACAGGTTGTTTGCTCTTGTAGGCTAGTCACTGACTTGTCAATCTGCAAGGGGAAGGTACCGCTCTTAAGAAAATAGAGCATGAGGCTGAGAAACTGTAAGTGTTCTGCCCCAATGCACTTAAAGGCACAATTTCAAAATGTGATTTTTTTTCAATGCTGGATCAGCATCTGGGGGTCATAAAGAGATCTACCATCTTCCAATCACTTTTCTTGGTTCTTTGGCACCTGTAGCACTGACTAGGCCTCACAATATCATGGCATCATGCCATCATGGCACAACGCACGTCATGATGTCACATGAGATATAGTTACTGACTAAGCCTTGGATGAGGCCTCATTGTGACTAAATTGATCAGTAATTTTCCGCAATGATCACTCATGCCTCATGCGGTGTCACAACGTTGATCTCCCTAGAATATCATGACATTTAGTCAGCGCTGGAAGCCTCACAGATTCAGAAAGAGTGATCAGAGCCTAAAGGAGCTGTGCCGAAAGATTGTCAGGGGTGTGGGTAGAACACCGGGGAGGTTACGCTTACCCTAGGACTGTGGGTCCTGTACTCACCCTGATCCTAGAGGTACCCTTGAAGGTAGGGAGGTCCAGGTCCCCGCCCTTGCCCTGTCTCCTGTCTATCCCTGTCCTAATACCACCCCCATACCTCCAACCCTGTGATTGACTGGATCCAAAGTAACAACCTCCCGCAATACACAGACAAGGGGATTAAACTGAAACACACTCACACCACAAACAACCACAGAGGAGAGACAAAACAACACCAGAGGGAATAAACCAAAAGGGGCTGGAGCAAGTCACATCAGGGTACTCTCAAACAGTGCAGACAACAAGTCGCTGGTCACCAAAAAGAGGAATGCCACTGATGCCGGGATATCGCAACTGCAAACAGAAACTATCTTTGGCAATGGTACAGAAAACTCACCAGACTTACTTAGGAGGAGACCAGCTGGAAATGGTGATTAGCAAACCTGGTTCACTGAGAAGCCGGTCACTGCTCCAGGAGGCATTAACTCCTATCATGCCAGAAGCAGTGGTAGATAAAACAACCAATGCCCGACAGAACAGAGCTACTTGCAGAAACCAGGTTGCTTGTTAGAAGTGTGTACAGGGTCCAATCAGGTAGTAGCAAACTGCGGGTGCCGTTTAGGTGTTTAGGTGCCGTGCAGGTATATTGTGTAGTAGTGATCCGTAAATGAGGATTCAGACCACACATGATGGTGGTAAGTAAAAGATGGTGGGAGATAAGTTTTTTACATGTTTAATTTTTTATACCATCCATATCAGCCCTAGAGCAAACCCACCAAAATGTTAGCGTTCCGCCATGTTCCTGGATTAGAGCTAAATTAATTGAAGAAACAAAATTTGGATTTTACCAAATCCAGAATTTTTGGTGAAATTCAAAGCGGAGTCAATTCACACATCTCCATAAGAGAGTTTTTCTAAGTGTAAATCCATTCACGTTGGATGATGTTCCTATCATGTCCTCAATTTTATTACCAGTCTGTTTTACGCATCCTTTTTCTCTGTTACAGAAGAAACTTCCTCCGTATCAAAGCACAGGATCACAGTGACATGCAGAATTATATAATGTTACTTTGTCACAATGATCACTATAATGCTTGACAGAGCTCAACTTAAATGTCAAGTGTACTTCAGATCCGTTCTGAACGAGGTTTTCTGCATAACACAAATGCTATCTGATTGCGGAAGTCTGCCTATAGAGCCCCCTCTCTCCCCGGTGCCCATTTCAACCCTTTTTATGTCACTTTTATACTTCCATTTCTATCTTACAATATGCGATTCATATACTCGCTCTCATCGTTACTTTCATGCTGAGGAAAAAGCCTCCGCGAGTAAAGAAGAGATGAAAGGGGGACAATACGGTGTTACTTAAATGAATTAAGGATCATGGCAAATTTCGAAAAGTGTATTTCTGAAGAGTCGGCAAAAATGGAATACAAGGTCTTGCCTGGAATATAAATGAGAATAATCTTATTTTTGTAGCTCAGTGGATATAAGACGATTCGAAGAATGGATGTAATTCCCCAAATAAAAGACATTTGTGCATAGCAGAAAAAAATGCAAACATTCGCCAATCAGAAATGTGATGCATGATGGAAGAGCATTGTATAAATCACCGCTCAGTACCCGATCCATCTCCATACAGACAATATATTGTAAAGGCAGATGGTAAAGTGCTGGGTCAAGAAAAATCCATCCTAAAAATCTACATCAAAATCCACAATGAAACTCATGTGTGTTACATTAGATTTCGATGTTGATTTCGGTGTGGTATCTAAAGTGGTTGTAGTTGGGGATGATCGAATACCTCAAATATTCGTCTAAGCCCATATTCGGCGAATAGGTCGCCGCTATTCGACTATTTGCGAATATTCAATGCGCAATGTAAGTCTATGGGAAACCCGAATAGTTGCCGAATAGGAACTATTCGGGCTTTCCATAGACTTACATTGCGCATCGAATATTCGCATAGCGGCGACCTATTCGTCAAATATTCGCCTAACCGAATATTGCCGAATATTTGTGATATTCGATAATCCCTAGCTGTAATCCATAGTGAAAATCCGATAACATGGAGTTGAAAATTTGCTGCATTTCTACAATCCATGGCAGATGTTTTATGTTGAGGGAGACTCTAGTTTGCAAAATCCCATTTACAAACTTTATACTGTTCTTTGTTTTTTTGCAAAATTGGGCAACCAAAATACACTCATGCTTTAGTGATAAAAACCACTTAGACCATAGCTACCGACACAAACTACGGTATTGGCAATTCCGAAATGCTGTAACCTCGCCTCCTGAAAAACGAACACTACCCCAATTCCAGCCCATTTTATGGGTGAAGTTTGTGTAAACCATGACCTTTTAGTTCCAGAATCAAAAAACTGACCATCACCCCTTCACACGTCCGTGTTTCCGGTACGTATGACGTCCGCTTTCATACGTGCCAGAGACACGGACACACGTAGACCCATTAAAATCAATGGGTCTGCGCACACATCCATGTTTTGACATGGACCATGTGTGCATGTGGACCAGATGCGTGTCCATGTGCTTCACACAACGACATGTTCGGTTTTCTCTGGCAGCGCTGATGTCACACAGACCGCACATTGATGATCAGTGTGACAGTGTGAGTACCGGAGAAAACACATGTCTTTGAAATAAAATTATTTTTTATAGTCACCTGTCTCCAGTGATGCTGTTTTCGGCGCTGCTGTTAATTGCTTCCGGACCCACTCATTATGCTCATGAATGTTCACTGCACCGTGGATCCGGAAGTAGTAGCAATGCTGGAGACATCAGCACTGGAGACAGCAGCGCAGTGGACAGATAAGTAAAAAGTTCCTGCTCTCCGTGTGCCAAAATCATGGCACACGGAGGGCAATATGCACCTTCAGCACGGTTCATACAAAACGTGTGTGTGTTTTGCACGGATGTGTGAAAGAGGCCTAAGACAAGTGTAAACAGGCAAGCCGTCATGACTATTCAATATAACCAAAAATATACAGCTGCACTCTGAAATGTTATACTATGCAAACCTTGAATATATTAACGCGCCCACAGGGTCTGGGGGGTTACCCATCACCGGGCCGTGGTTCTTTTCCTGAGACGCCGCAGTGGCCTTGTCTGGTTCCGTGACCCCAGCGGTGTCAATAAAGATGAAAGGATGGGGTTGATGGGGGTAGTTGTTCGTGATGCCACCTGTGGTGTGCGGCCAGTATTAGCTACCGCTGCGGGAAGTCTCTCTCTGCTGGGGCGGATGGTGACACAGCTTGGTTGCTGCAGCTCTCCACAGATAGAGCTAGGCCCCAGGGAGGATGATGGTGGGAGTAGTCTATGGCGCCGGAGCGCAGGGGCGACAGTGCTGGTAGAAATGGGACTATACAAAGGATGCAGTTCAAGGTATTTACTGACTAGAAGCACACTGCCATTGGAGCACCGAGCTACGCTGTGATGGGCCTCAGGCGATCCCGGATACTTCGGAGGTCGTGGCTGGTGTTTCTTTCTGTGCATCTCCTTTCGACGGTTTCCCTCCACCCCAGCTCCTGGGCCGTGGATCGGGTCACGGGTGCCTTATACACTACCCGCGAACCCTGGGATCCCTCTTCTTTCCTAAGAACTCGGGTCGAGCCTCCAGCTCCAGACCACGGGTCCCAAACTGTCCGTGTCTTTCCTAGTCTCCTCCTGTGTGCGACCTGGTGCTTGCTGCGCCCAGATCCAACTGACTAATATGTGAGATGGCTCCTAACTACCCCTGTTGTGGCCCACCTCCCGAACTAGTGGACAAGAGGTCCCATACCTCGTGATGGCCACCCCAGCACCTACGCTAGCCCAGCCCCAGTGGAAGAGCTCCCGTGTTATGTGTTGGTTGGTGTGTAGTTGGTGGTTTACTGGTGTCGACCTCCTCCGTATTCGAGATGAATACTGCACTTATGGTGAGGTGCAGTACCCTGTGGCGCCTGAAGCCACAGGGGTGCCATAATATGAATTACTGCTATAGAAAATATGTTAAAAAATTAAGGTACTTAGCGCACAAATTGGCCTATTTATGACAGCCCAACGGCCAACGACAAGGCGTATCTCTTTGTTGGAACTCTAATCGTTTATGCCTCTTCCAGTGCAAAAAGCCTTACTCACAGCAAATTGGGCTGCAGTGTGTACATCGCCCAGGCCAAAAACTAGTGCTCTACCAGGATACAGCTAAACCCCCACTAAAGTGAAGGCATCACAGGTGCAGGAGAAGCAAATTACACACACACCTCCATGGAATGGAGGGGGCGATTGCTAGATGATAAAACTGCACACTAGTGGCTTGCATAGAGCACTGTTCACACATGCAGATAACACAGTCACAAACCCGCAGCCTATTAAGTGACGCCCATACTATTAGATCAGGCGGGCTGCCAAAATGGCTGCCGGTGGAGGAGCATGTGACTAAAGTTGTTCATCAGCCTCCTCCAATTGAAAAACAGCATTCCCATTTGAGCATTTTCAATCTTCACATGCTCCCCAACCAGTGGTCATTTTGAGAACATGTGTACTTAATGAGGAAAGTGGTAATAAAAAGGGAAGGAAGAGAACAGTTAATACTTACATATTCGTAAGTGCTACAAAGTCAGGTGGTCAATGAATCTGTAATAAACAAAAAGTCAATAACTCCCTTAACCCCATCTCGATCTCTCGGCACCCTCTCCCGCCAATGGTTTGTCATGACTGCCGGGTGTCTCCAGTGCCTGTCATGATGGTATGCCTTTCATGGTGTCTCCTGTGCTTGTCATGATGGTACACCTGCCATGGTGTCTCCTGTGCCTGTCATGACTTCTGCCATTGTGTCTCCTGCACCTGTCATGATGGTCATGATGATACTCCTGCCATGGTGTCTCCTGCGCCTGTCATGATGGTACACCTGCCATTGTGTCTCCTGTGCCTGTCATTATGGTACTCCTGCCATGGTGTCTCCTTTGCTTTTCATGATGGTCATGATGGTACTCCTGCCATGGCGTCTCCTGTGCCTGTCGTGATGGTACTCCTGCCATTGTGTCTCCTGCACCTGTCATGATGGTCATGATGATACTCCTGCCATGGTGTCTCCTGCGCCTGTCATGATGGTACACCTGCCATTGTGTCTCCTGTGCCTGCCATGGTCCTTTGCCTGTTATGATAGTCATGATGGTACTCCTGCCATGGTGTCTCCTGTGCCTGTCATGATGGTCATGATGATACTCCTGCCATGGTGTCTCCTGTGCCTGTCATGATGGTACACCTGCCATTGTGTCTCCTGTGCCTGTCATGATGGTATGCCTGCCATGGTGTCTCCTTTGCCTGTCATGATGGTACACCTGCCATTGTGTCTCCTGTGCCTGTCATGATGGAATGCCTGCCATGGTGTCTTCTATGCCTGTCATGATGGTACTCCTGCCATGGTATCTCCTGTGCCTGTCATGATAGTCATGATGGTACTCCTGCCATGGTGTCTCCTGTGCCTGTCATGATGGTACGCCTGCCATTGTGTCTCCTGTGCCTGTCATGATAGTCATGATGGTACTCTTGCCATGGTGTCTCCTGTGCCTGTCATGATGGTACGCCTGCCATGGTATCTCCTGTGCCTGTCATGATAGTCATGATGGTACTCCTGCCATGGTATCTCCTGTGCCTGTCATGATAGTCATGATGGTACTCCTGCCATGGTGTCTCCTGTGCTTGTCATGATGGCACACCTGCCATGGTGTCTCCTGTGCCTGTCATGATGGTCAAGATGGCACTCCTGCCATGGTGTCTCCTATGCCTGTCATGGAGACTGTACCCTTCAATACCATACTATTAAAGCACATAGTGATTGCAGGGGCTCCAAAATAAAATAAAAAGTAAAAAAAAATGTTTAGAAAAAAAAATAAAAAATTGAATCACCTCCATTATTGCTTATAAAAATAAAGAAATAAAAAAATTACATGTATGTGGTATTACTGTATCCACAACAAAATAATCTAACAAAATATAAAATATTAACCCAATTAATTAATGCTGTAACGAGAAAACAAAAAGAAACGCCAGAAGCGTGTGTTTTTTTTGTTTGCTGCAACTCTGCAGAAAACACCCAACTCATAAAAAAAGCTAAAAAAAATGTGGAATTGCATTTATTTTGCAATTTTAGAGCGCTTGGACTATTTTTTTCTTATTTTCCCATACATAAGATGGTTAAATGGATGGTATCATACAAAAAAAACCCCAAAAAAACAAAAAAAAAAAAAACAAAACAAAAAAGCATGGAAAATGGAAAAATGAAAACGTTATGTATCTTTAGTAAGGATGGAAGAAAGATAAAAATGCAAAAATGGAAAGTTTAAGTGCAAAATTGTAATGATTGAATAAATTTACTGACTGGAGACTGAAAACCGTCTCCCACCAATCGAAAAAATAAAAGATGATTCTAGAAATGGTTTACATGCGCTGCACACTTACGGCACAAGTTTCGTCAAACATTATCAGCCTTTAACCTGTCGCCTGCAATCTAATTTTGGTTGTGTGCACAGGGAGATACAGTGACTTATGTAAGGTCACAAGAAGCCAGATTGGAAATTGAAAACTGAGTCTATTGCTCAGACTCGGTGTCTCGTTCGCTGTGTGTCCGAAGTGCCTGTGGTATTTATATTACTTATAATAGGAAAACATGCTTTTAGGCTGCGGGATAATAAAAGGGACTTTCCGCTAACCAGTAAACTTAGCGCGATGGCAGAATGCATGATCCTCTATTTCCTATAGGTCAGAAATTTACACCAAAAGTGAAGATCTCTATCATATTTTTAGAAACCGTGTAACAGCACCGAAGCATGGCCGAAGAAACAAGGAGTTAACTGTAGAAATGTGTCCATGATGTTTGAGGCTACAGTAAAGCGAGCAGTAACGAGTCAAGCAAGAGCCAGATTGTATGTAATATTGCAACTGTGTAATGCAACCTTTATGCTTCTTATGTTGCAGAGCAGCTGTTCATCTCAAGCACCAAGACTGGGGTGCGATTGTCACCTCTGCACCCTCTGATGTATTCATTCCTCCTTATGTATGTATATTAGGAATGTAGCTCCATCAGAATTGGACACAGCCCATTTGGGGGTCAAATATAACAATGGTGATAGTCCCAGTCTCCTAGAACAGAATGTAGGAGCAGTGAAGCGTTTAGAAAGTCAGCCACTCAGAATAAGAAGGGGGCAATATATATATGGTGTAAGGTGTCCTTTTTAAGATGGAGGAGCCTATCATCCCATGCTGACTATAGCTTTTTGCTAAACCAGTCCGTGTGCTGTTGTATCCTAGTCCTGCTAGTGATTGTATTAGTTTGGGCGTGGAGTTGTTGTGGAGTTTTCCTATTGTCTACATGTTTCCTCTTTGCTCTTATTTTCCTCCTAAGCGTTTTTGTCTTGTACTTCTTTTTATGTGTGTTGTGAGATAGAGATTTGGTTTCCTCTGTTTCTCTATTTCTGTTGGCTTTATCACTCCTGACCCAGCCGTCCCCAGGGGTTGGGGGGAGGAGGGTATAAGATCAGGGCTGGTCAGGAGCAGGGCAGGGAAGGCGAACCAGACATCATCACCATTAGACGTATATCTGGGAGTAGGGACAGCTAGGGTCCCCTAGCCTGAATGCCAGTCTAGGAGCCCCGGTCACCTGTGTTCTCCTCCCAGCTTGTGACAGCTGAAGTGAGCTATTAGGTAATAATTAGCTCTCTGTTGGGAGCTATGTGAGTGGAACCCTTCTATATAAACCTCTGCAGACTCAGGGGTGCTTCACACACAGCGAGATTGCTGCTGAGATCGCTGCTGAGTCACGGTTTTTGTGACCTCATTAGCGATCTCGCTGTGTGTGACACTGAGCAGCGATCTGGCCCCTGCTGCGAGATCGCTGCTCGTTACACACAGCCCTGGTTAGCTTTTTTTATTGTTGCTCTCCCGCTGTGACGCACACATCGCTGTGTGTGACAGCGAGGAGAGCGACGAAATGAAGCGAGCAGGGAGCAGGAGCTGGCATCTGGCAGCTGCGGTAAGCTGTAACCAAGGTAAACATCGAGTAACCAAGGTGGTTACCCGATATTTACCTTCGTTACCAGCCTCCGCCGCTCTCACGCTGCCAGTGCTGGCTCCCTGCTCTCTGCACATGTAGCTGCAGTACACATCGGGTTAATTAACCCGATGTGTACTGTAGCTAGGAGAGCAGGGAGCCAGCGCTAAGCAGTGTGTGCGGCTCCCTGCTCTCTGCACATGTAGCGACGTTATGATCGCTGCTGCGTCGCTGTGTTTGACAGCTAATGAGCGATCATAACAGCAACGTACAAGGTCACTGTTACGTCACAGAAAATGGTGACGTAACAGCGACGTCGTTGTCGCTGTCGCTATGTGTGAACCCAGCTTCACTATCTGCCATTTATCAGTTAGTGTGTTTATCTAACACTTGGTTCTCTGACCATGCCCTGCCTCTGCTATTGTTATCTGTGTGTTTTTCCAGTGTTCTTCTGACTCTGGTTTGAATTTTGACTATCCCTGCTTGCCTCCCGATTTTGACCCTGATTTAAGTTCTCGGCTTTGACCCTGTTTGGTGACGGCAGCCCTTCAATGTTATCTGTACGCTGGATCCTGTTGCAAACCAGCCTGAATGTCTTAGGCTGCTTTCACACTACGTTTTTTTAACATGCGTCATGAACGTTTTTTTGCTGCAAAAGCGGATCCTGCTTTTACAGCAAAAAACGCATGCAAACGCATGTATTATTTTGCAGGATCCTGTCACTTTAAGTGGGCATTGGAGTCATGTGATCGGGAGTGAGGGGAACTGAACGTAAAAGACTGGGAGCCGGCTTCTGACAGCTGTGGAGTCTCGTAACCAAGGTAAACATCGGGTAACTTGCTTGGATACCCGATATTTACATTGGTTACGAGCGTCGGCAGCTGCTAGGAGCCGGCTCCCTGCACGCGTAACCAAGATAAACATCGGGTAACTAAGACCGCGGTTACCCGATGTTTACCTTGGTTACGAGCGTCCTCCGCTCTCAGGCGGGGGAGAGTGGAGAGAGAGGGAAGGGGAGAGAGGGAGGGAGGTGGAGGGAGGTGGAGAGAGAGGGAGGGGGAGAGAGGGAGGGAGATGGAGAGAGAGGGAGGTGAAGAGAGGGACTGATCACCCGAGGCTGGCTTCTGGGCATGCTCAGTAGAGCAAGCAGGATCCTGTCTATCAGCATGCCAGCGCTCACATGCATTTGCATGCTGTTTAATCAGGATCCAGCAATTTGCAGTATTTGGACGCAGCTCAAAATTGCTACAAGTAGCGTTTTTGAAAAAAGTTAAAAAACTGCAAGTCGCTGGATCCTCACTATAACGCACACAAACGCATGTGAACGCATGTTGACGCGAGTTCATTGAAAACGCATCGAAATGAAAACGCATTTGCACTGGATCCGTTTTTGCGTTAAAAAAACGTTCATGACGCATGTTAAAAAAACGTAGTGTGAAAGCAGCCTTACCAGTAAAGGAACCTTGACTGCATCTTCCATAGTTTGGACAGCCATCAGCAGCCCCAAATCCTGCCCTTTCTACCATATCATTGTGTATCCTGCAATGTTGTTCGTCCACCTTTGTCCAGGAAAGGAGCAGCAAATGACAGACCATAAATCTAAAACCCTGATTTTTTACTTAATTTTACAACGCTTGAAGGGGAATCCAAAAAGAAAGGACAACAAGTCAAAAGACCGGTTGGTGCCTTCTAAATTGCACTTGGATTTTTCAGCAACTTGAGGGATGAATGCTCTGTAGGAAGATCGATCTTGTGTAAGCCTATATAGGTTCACCAGGGCACTAAGATACCAACCCTACTACCAGCATGATCACTGTCACACAGGGTTTTGCTCTAAACAAACCGAGTGTCAGACGCTGTTCAGACCACAGTCTCTGATACTCCTCACTATACTTTCTCTGATGCTTCTAAGCTGCACAGGCAGGCTCGGGCGTCAACCAGCTGTGTGCTCATTAGTGATTGTACTAGCAGGAGTTCATTTTTGCTAGCCTACTGCATACCTTTTGGATCATATGTTGCGGGAGACCTATGAGGTACTACCCACCTATTTAAGATGGAGGAACTTATCTTCCTGTGCTGTCTATTGCTTTCTGCTAAACTAGTCCATGTGCTGTTCGTTTCCAGTCTGGTGATTTACTGTGTGTTGCTTGGTGTGGTGTGGAATTCCTGTTTGTCTATCACCGTTGGTGTTTACATGCTCCTGTCCCGGCCCTCCCCGGGTAGGGGAGGGATCAGGTACTAGATCAGGGCTGGTCAGAAGAAGGGGTAGGAAGGCGGCCATCATCACCATCAGACGTATCTCTTAGATCAAAGACAGCTAGGGCGGCCCCTCAAGCGTGAGGGCCAGTTTAGGAGTCCCGATCCCCTGTTATCCTCTGCCACCCCATGACAATTATAGAGCCATGTAAGTATAATGGATATGTAACATTGGTATAGACGCACTTGTAAGTTATTGTCAATTATTTTTCAATAATGAAAAAGGTGCAGCATAGAGGTACATAAATAATACAGTATCAAAAGAATATAAAAAAGGTCAGCAGTAACCCTACGAAATAACAAGCCATGTACGTCATTCCACGTGTGAATGGGTTCATAGAAAAAGCATTGTGTGGGATGTTTGTCTACTCCAAAATGGCCACAATTAGTAAATATGTATTACTTTACTCCAAAATGGGCACAATTACGAAGCACGTATTGTTCTATCCCAAAATGGCCGCTAGCAATAAATGTGCACAATACGTTTCCAAAATGTACATGATCACTAAGGATATATTGTGCTATTCCAAAATGGGAAATTACTGAGCTCATATTAGGCTACAGCAAAATCTTTTGTAATTCCATAATACATCTGTACTGAACGTGGCCATTTTGGAGTAGTATTATGCCTACTGATCGTGACCGATAAAAAAATCGCATTCCACCTGGACCCATGTTACTCTATGGGGCTGTTTCCATCTGCGATTATTTCTCAGCCTTAATCGGACCCAGAAAACAGTCTCAGCATGCTGCAGGTGGAATCTGATTCATAATCACTCGCACCCTTACAAGTCTATTCGTGCAAGAGAAACCTCACACTGCACTCGGATGACACCGGAGTGCAGTGTGGTAATCGCATCAGCTGGCAATGAAGGTGATAGGGAGATGAATCCTGTACCGCCCCCGTGCCAGCGGCCGAGCCGCTCGGATCCGGAGCCGCGGTGGCTCGAGGGGTTTCCGGACCCGGGGGGCTCCACGCGGACACTCAAATTAAAAGAAGAGGGGGAGTATGTACAGGGGATTAGGGCGTTTGTGACGCCATCCACGGTATGCGGTAATGTGGGAGACCACCGCTGCTGTTGGGAGAGCCCGGTGACGATGGTGTAGCGGCAGGATGTTTAACCCCTTCGTGGGTAGGGGGTTTGTGCCCCGGGGCCCGTTGGTGTTTGGGGTGCGGAAAAGGGGTTTTTCAGTGTACTCACTCAGTCCAGGAATAACAACACCAACAGCTTGTAAACCAGAATTCTGAGCACCACTGCAGCATGGAGGGAGCACGTGTGGATCCGTGCCCTTGGTGTTGCTGTTAGCCTGTGGCCTTTTCTGTGGCACCTTCTCACTAGTTGTCACTTCTCAAGCTTGAAACTTTTCGGATCCCGCTCACCCATATAGCTAACGGAGTGAGCTTGCTCTCAGGGTTCATGCGAGGATTTCTTTGGACTGTATTTGGGAAAGTCCTATCCCATCGGTGCGCTAGTACCCCGATTTTGGAGCGGGTTGGGGATGAATTTTGAAGTCTTCACCCCCGTTACTTCCCGGCCTAGGGTCCACGTACCCCTTCGTGCCCTGGCCCCTGCCCGGTGATGGCTCAAGGCCGCCGACTGCCCTCCTCAGCAGTCCGTGCCCCTTGACGCGATCCCCTGCGACCAGGGTTCCAGCTCCTACCAGGCCAAGACCAACGTCTGCCACCTAGTAAACTCCAGGAGCCCTGCTCTGGACCGGTGACCTCTCCCTCTCGGAGAGTCACTTTCCACCTCCTACTCCTTTCACTCCTGTTTCACTTTTCTGTCACTTTCTCACTTTCCCCTACCAACCCCCATGTGGGCGGCCCTATTCCCTTCAGGCCCCCCAATGGTATGTCTGGTGGGTTTGGTGTAAAGTGCTCCTAGGATTTTGACTGGCTAAGCTGTTAGCAACACCAAAGGACCAGGATTCATAACCAAGAAGGAGTAGATACTATGCAGAAAGGCAGATTGCACAATACCCTGTGATGACCTGATAGGCCAGGGCGTCACAATCCTTCCCTCTCCTCCGCAGCTCATGCCTTCTCCTCGCAGGATCAGATCACAGTGGCATGACACTCGGCTTATACTCGCAGTAAAGCGGGAGCTAGCAGTCGCATCAGATGCCATATGCTCGTGTAGCCCCTGCCTAATACCATTCGGTAACTGCTTAGTGAAGTACGCAAAGTAGTGCTGGGCCAGTGGTAAGAGCGACATCTCACAACAACACTCGGGATCAAACTCTTTGACAGTGAGGTGGTCCACGGAGGGCTATGGGATCCCACTCTGCATCTTGGATCCCACAAGAAATTTGGATCCTTAAAGGGTGCATTAAGGACCCTTTCTCACCACTTTTGCTAAATGGTGATATTTAAAAAAAATTCCCCCTCTTTTTCTTAAATATTTAAGGGCAAACACAGACAGACAAGTGAACTTTTTAAGTCTATTTATTATCTATTTACAAAATACTCTTTTTAGACCTCATTCTTCTTAGCGTATTCCAATTCTGTATAATCTCCTAGATGTTAAGAGCCTTAAAAGATATGGACATGTGGCGCCCCTGACCTGGTCAGTCACCACTGAGTGCTGCACCCATGCTTGGGGCAGTACAATACAGGTAATCCAGAAGGCTGACCGAGGTGTGACTACACAGACGCATAGTAATCAGGTCTCACACATGTACCTTTGGGAGGACTCCTGAGAGCTTCCAGGAGGGGGCGTGCCCTCTATGTCCACTCAAGGGGTGTGGTGGAGAGCCTGGTTACTAGGTGGCGTAGGCAGGCACAGTGGAGAAAGAGGAAGAGAAGGAGGAACAAGCAGTCTGGAGCAGAGTGTTGAGGAGAGAGGAGTCTGGAAGTGGAGCTCAGAGAGAGCAGACGTGCAGAACCCACGAGTGAGCCAGTTTAGTGCGCAGCTCAGGGAGAGCAGACGTGAGGAGCAGACCCTGGAGCTGTTGCAATCTAACAGCGTCCGCGCAGTGACTACTGACGGGGGAGATCGGTCACCTGGTAGTGCCACCCTAAATCCACCCAAGGCTAGAGAGAGCAAAGGGGTGGCAGAGTAAGGGGACTGCCAGGGAGGTACCAGGCCCGAAAAGGGTAACAGGTCCCAGTGCAGAGATAGATTCATCTTTCTTCTGTCAAACCTGCCTGAGGGGGCACTTCAGACCTCCAAGACAACACCACAGAGTCCGCAGCCACGTAGCAAAGAGGGGGCCCATAGTTCACAGGAGGCAAGCAGCCGGAGAAACGTGATCCAGGCTACAAGCAAACGGGCCGAAACGAGGGGAGAACAGGCAGCAGCAACTTCCCTGGGTGACCCCCATAGGGGCTTCAAATCAGGGTCACCACAAAAACACAAAGGTGCTTAGGAAGGTGAGTTGGTAGTCACCCTCATCAGCCAGCCAGAAGGATGCCTGGTTCCAGCCTGGTTCATCCCAGCTACGCCCGGGTTACTCACCCTGCCACCTAATGTGAGTAAAACCCCATAAAGACATTCTGCTTGTGTTTGAGTCATTCTGCGCCTTGTGGTGCCACACATCTACACAGGGCCCTGGGGCTTGCCTCACTCTCGGGAGGCCACTACAACTGACTGCACTCACCATCAGCCCCAAGCACCCCTTAATTTGCAGTGGCGGTCACCCTGACCACAATACCGAGAGTGGCGTCACGACAATCCTAAAAGAAGGTCCCCTACCTGTGACCAGACTGTTCCATCCACGTGGAGTCCCTGAAGATAATGCACCGACACAACACCTGTGGGGCTTCACAGACACATTTGTGGACATGCAGGCGTTTTTTTTTGCACTAAAAATCATGCTTCCAATTGGGTTGTAACAAAATGTTGCACTTTTTCTAGTGTTGTGCTTTATATTGCTAGATGCAGAATAAGTTAACTGAGAGTTTATCAGTGAGTTCAGTCTATTTGGAGAGTTTATAAACTCTTAAAGGGAATCTGTCTCCAGGTTTTTGCTCCCCCATCTGAGAGGAGCATAATGTGGAGACAGAGACACTGATTCCAGCGATGTGTCACTTACTGAGCTGTTTGCTGTCATTCTGATAAAATCAATGGTTTTTCTGCAGTTATACGGGGCTCATGAATATGCTGGACTACCAGGAGGATGCCAAGTAGTCCTTTAATCTACTGCTGATTAAACAGTGATTTTATCAAAACTACACTAAGCAGCCCAGTTAGTGACACACTGCTGGAATCAGGATCTCACTGTGATGCTAGTCACTAGGTAGCGCTAAATATTACTTGTCTGCAGTGTGTGAACGAAGAGGTAATCAAACAAGCCAGGATCAGGAACCAGGAGCATACGACAGGACACAGGGAGCAGGCCGAGGTGAGATCAAGGTACAGACCAAAGGTCAGGTTACCAGGAGAGTACATATAGGATACAGGGAGCAGGAGGCGATGTGGTCAGGAGAAGGTCAGAAGCCAGGAGCTAATGACAGTCAGGGGGTGGGCAGAGAAGAGTCACCTACAGTCCAAGGTCGAGAAGCCAAGATCAGATAACTGGACACAAATGGGAGCAAAGAGCACTTACTGCAGAACCAGAAAATACGACTGGCCACGTTCCTAATGAAGTAATCACCTGGAATGAGGAGCATCTGGGAAAGCCCCTCCCAGCACCAGTGTAGGACCCAGTGCTGAGAACAACCCATCCACAGAAGCTCAAGACATACCGCAGAGCATCTAACCCTGAAAAACGCTCTGCACAACGGAAAAAGCAAGTACCGACTCTGCAGGAGAGCATGGCAGAACATAACAGAGCACAAGATGCTCCGCACATCGGAACCGTGACACTCTGTCTCTACATCATGCTGTTCTCAGATTAGTTGGCAAAAACCTGCTGACAGATTCCCTTTAACTCCCTTATCAGAAGCAGCTCACTGACTTATTCTCAGTTAACTCATTTTTGCAGCCGGCCCAACAAAATGCAACACAGAGGCAGGAAATGGCAGCAAATAATGTCATATATTTAATGAAACTCAATTGCAAATAATGATTTTTAGCTATAACTACATGCATTAAAGTAAAAAAAAGGGCCCAAAGGTATGTACAGTATGTCTTTTAAATGATTCCGATAAACTTTAATGGGGTCCTATTGTATTACTCCTCTATTCATAGGAAACATAGTGTTATAGAAAGTAGATGTTCTTATAACAAATACTATGCTTATTAGTAATCCGCAATCATGATTGTATGAACAGATACAGCCCCTTCCCCCATCAGAAAGATAATATTAAACCTAAATTGTAATTTGCCTTAATTAAGGTTATTGAAAAAGTGAATCCTATGAGAAAAGAATCTAAATCAATTATTTCCATTGACAAAATCCAGTCCGGTCTCATAAAAGCCGAGACACATGGAAACACTTTGCGCTTTGCACAATGAAGAGAAAAATAACCTGTAATGTTTCCTTCATCTAATTGTATCATTAAATAGTCCACAGAATGTTCTGCCGCTGATTCCGCCTATGGCCTCATAAATAAGACATCCAGTATATACCTAAAGCATCAAAGCAAGAACAAGCAGTACTGGTTTTCTAAAGTACATTTTCTGGAAGACAGAACAGTCGGGAAGATCTTATTATTACTAACAGAATCAGTATCTGGATTTACAGCACAACAGAGCCACGAAAGCTGTGATTCTTCAATTGCTAAAGAACTACAAATCCCAGCATTGTCGGTCTATTTATTAAAGGGAACCTGTCACCAGGTTTGTCTCCTATAAGCTGCAGTCACCACCAGTGAGCCCTTATATACAGCGTTCTAGTATACTGTACATAGGAGCCCAGGCCGCTCTGTATAAGGCAAAAAACAGCTTTATTATATCATCTGCGTGGCGGTCCAGCCAATGGGCATTCCTGCTCTTGGTCTGGCTCCTATTCTCTTCCTTCCATTGCTATCCTCCTTCTCAGCCCCGTGTTGATAATGCGTCCTACGTCATCCACACAGAGGCCTCCATTGCACTCCTGCGTAACCGCACTTTGATCTGCCCGGCTGAGAGCAGAGTAAAGTATTGTAGTGCGCATGTGCGGGTTGTCTTTGACCTTTCATCGCGCATGTGCATTACAGTACTTTGCTCTGTCCTGAGTCGGGCAGATGAAAGTGCGCATGAGCAGGAGCACAATGGATTCCTATGCATCATCCACATGGTGCTGGGCAAGGAGGACAGCAATCGCACCACAATCGCACTCCAGCACAAGCGCACTTTGATCTTCCCTGCTGAGGGCAGATCAAAGTATTGTAGTGCGCATGCGCGATTGGTCTTTGACCTTTTCCCACACCTGCGCAGTACAAAAAAGTTTATTCACAAATCATTAGACATATATTAACAAATATATATAAAAATGGCACAAGGAGAGACAATGGTGTAAAAAAGGGCAATAACACCTGGGAGGCTGCACGACTGAGAGGAATCAAATCGCCATCCCTCAGGCTAGTATGTGTCCAATACAACAAAAAAAAGCTCCAATGAGCTCACAATATCAAAGGCATAGCCAAATTAGTTGAATGAACACACCAACCTGAGCAAAGACTAAGAAAAAGGGAAGCAGTGAATCTACTGGGGAAACACATGCATCGGGCAGACCCCAGTATGTAGAAAGGCCCATACGGGTTCAAATTGCAAGGTAAAACTGGGGAAAGCCGAATGCACGTGAGCCCCAACACAACAACACCGCTCACCTGACGAAGCGAATACTTCACCATCCGTGAAACGTACGTTGGAGTATGTATTAGGGGTTTTAACCCCCTCCTGTCACCCCTGGTCGGCTGCACGATCTTTGGTTATTTCAGGTGAGCGGTGTTGTTGTGACACCTATTGGACCAGACTGCCTCCTAGGTAAGTATTATAAAGGTCTTTTTTACATTATACAGCACAGCCTGGGCTCTTATATACACGTCCTTTGTCATCCACACAGGCTAGCATTGTGGTACTGCATAGGCACACTTCTCTGCCCTACTGAGGGCAGATCAAAGTATTGTAGTGTGCATGTGTGATGCTCTGGCCTATCAGGTCGTCACAGGGTATTGTGCAATCTGCCCTTTTGTGCAATATCCACCTCCTGCTTGGTTACGGGTCCCTAACCATTGGTGTTGCCAAAACTAGCTATTCAAAATCCTAGGAACACTCTGCACCACACCCACCAGACACACCAGTGGACGACCTGAGTGGAATAGAGTCGCCCACTTGGGAGGTTGGTTAAGGGGAGGTCAGGGGTGTCAGTAGTCAGTCAGAGAAAGGGAGAGTGTAGTGTTGAAGGTGAAAGTGAGAGGAGGTCAGGAGCTGGGCTCCTTGGAACTACTAGGTAGCGGTGGTCTGGGCCTGGAAGGAGCTGGACCCCCGTCCCAGGGGATCGTGACAAGGGGCACGGCATTGTCGTGGAGGACAGCCAGCGGCCTTGTACCATCACCGGGCTGGGACCAGGGCCCGACGGGGTACGTGGATTCTAGGTCAGGGAGTAGCTTCAGGCAACCTGACAATTCGTCCGATGAGAACGGAGCCTTCAAGATCCGCTCTCCACCCGCTCCAAAATCGGGGTACTAGTGCAAAGAGAGGGATAGGACTTTCCACAAATACGGTCCAAGAAATCCCAAGTGTGAACCCTGAGAGAAAGCTCCCTCAGTTAACCATGCAGGGGAGCGGGACCCGACTAGTTTCAAGCTACAGGGACCAACTACAAAGAAACAAGGTGCCAAGGGAAAGGTCACAGATCAACAGGCAACACCAGCAGGAACGGGACCCAAACGTGCGCTCCCCTCAGCTGCAGCGGTGTCCAGAACTTTGGTTTACTAAAGTTGTCGGTGTCAGCGTTATTGGACTGAGTGAGTACGCAAGTGACCCTTACCTCCCCAACGGCACATCCCAGTCACCATCACCGAGTCCCGGGGCATTCCCCCCTACCCGTGGAGGGGTTAAACACCTGGCTGCTTACTCCATCGCCACCGGGTACTCCCAGCCGCAGCGGTGGTACTTCACCTTACCACACACCACGGGTGGCGTCACAAACTCTCAATAAACCACCCCCCTGTAAATACCCCCCTTCATTCGAGTAGCCGCGAGACCCCCGGGTCCAGCCGCCCCTCGAGCCACCACGGATCCGTATCCGAGCAGCCCGGCTGCTGACACAGGGGTGGCACACATGCATGGATGGTCCTTGGCCTTTCCTTGCGCCTGTGCATTACAGTACTTTGATTTGCCCTCAGCAGGGCAGAGAGAAATGCACGTGCGCAGGACCGCAGTGCCGGCCTGTGTGGATGAGATAGGACACGTCATCCACACAGAGCTCAGAAGGAGGATGGCAATCACAGCAGAATGGAACCGAGAGCAGCGAAACTCATTGGACCGGACTGCCCCACAGCTGAGTGTAATAAAGGAGTTTCTTTACATTCTACACCGCTGCCTGGGTTGTTATATAAAGTATGTGTCACGCTTCCCGGGTCCCCTGCGCTGCTCCCCGGCTCACCTGTCACGCTCCCCGGCTCCCCTGCCTCGCTCCCCGGTTCTTCAGTTCGGTCTCCACCGCTCCCCGCTCTCCAGCATCCATTGCAGGCGCCTTCCAGGCGTCCTGGTCCCCGCTCCCGGCGCCCGTCGGCGTCTCAGCCCCAGCCCGGCTCTGCTGCTTCCTCCTCTCAGCTTCCTGCTCTGGCTTCTGGCACCCGGGCCGCGCGCATGCGCATTAGGGCGCGCGCGCGGTCATTGACCCTTTCTTAAAGGGCCAGCGTCCATTGACAGGAAATGAAGCACACAGGTTCAGGGTATAAAGGGGTTTAATGTCCAAGTGGGCGGGGCCTGATCTTCGTGTTTCCCAAGCTAGGAGTCAGGTCTCCTTGTGTCTCTCTGCCATACTTACGTATCTCTCTTCTAGAGCCGATCCTGCCTCGCCATCCGGTCCTGCCGCATCCCGCACCCCGAACGCTGCTTATCTGCCATCCTGACAGTCCGTACCATCTCGGATCCCTGTGGTGACCCGTCATCTCGCTCCAACGGTTCCGGACTCCGCCTGACATCATCTCGGCTTCCGAACCTGAGCTCCGTCACCCGGACTACCATCAGTGACTCCGTGGTCCCAGGGACTTCTCCATTATACTCTTGTGCACGGACTGCCCTGCTACCTGTAGTGTTCCAGCTACCGGACCCCTTACCATCATCAAGGAGTTCGGTCCAGTGGATCCACCTCCTGGGTCTGCCCTTCCACCTGGCCCTAACAGTAAGATCAGGCCATGGATCCCGCTGAAGCACTAGCGGCCTTGCAGGAGGAACTCCAACGCCAGCGTGAGACCCAGACCCGCATGCTGAACTTCATGACTTCGGTGGACGCCCGCCTGAACACGCTACAAGCGTCAATTACATCTTCAGCGTCTCGGGCTTCCACTAGCCAATCCACGGCTCCAGCCCCCGTGGCAGCCTCTTCGGATGCTTCCAGACTTCGTTTGGCCTCACCACCCCGGTACGCCGGAGATCCCAAGACCTGCAGGGGTTTCATAAACCAATGCTCCCTCCATTTCACGCAGCTGCCGCATTTGTTTGCCTCCGACCAAGCCAAGGTGGCGTGGATGAACCCCTTGTGGGAGAAGGAGGATCCTGTGACCACGAACATCCAGGAGTTCCTGCAGGCATTCCGTGGCACCTTTGACGAGCCCGGACGCGCCTCCGCGTCTGCTTCATCTCTTCTCCGGTTACGTCAGGGGACTCTGACGGTGGGTCAATAGTCAATACGCAATCCGTTTTCGCACCTTGGCTTCGGAACTCGGCTGGAACAACGAGGCTCTAACCGCCGCCTTCTGGGAAGGACTCTCGGGTCGAATTAAAGATGAGCTGGCTGGTCGTGACGTACCGTCCACCCTGGATGCCCTGATTACCCTAGCGACTCGAGTGGACATTCGCTTTCAGGAGCGATCCAAAGAGGTGTCCCGTGAGAGACGTCCGGTACGGCATTCCTCTCCTCCGCAGAAGCCCGCCGTACTACAGTCAACGGCATCTGGTGTCTCCGTCCACGAGCCCATGCAGATCGACCGTGTGCGGCAGTCTGAACAACGTCGAGCAGAGCGGCTCGCCAAGGGCCTCTGCTTCTACTGCGGAGAGGGCACACACCTGTTACGCTCCTGTCCAGAGAGGCCGGGAAACTCCAAAGCCTAGGGTTGGTAGGAGAGGCCACCCTAGGTGCTGGGACTCTCTCAGACCCGGTTACGTGGACTGTGCAAGTGACAACGGGAGAGACGCGGTTCACGGCTGAGGCGTACCTCGATTCTGGGGCAGCAGGCAATTTCATCCAGCAGGCCACGGTGGACAAGTTCCAGGTGCCTGTTACTCCACTTGACAAACCCCTCGTGATTGCCTCTGTGGATGGGAGACCCCTCTCTGACACCATCTCCTGGATCACCAGGCCGGTCGAACTGCGTATCGGTGCCCTGCACACCGAGAACATCGCTCTCTACGTCCTCCCACACATGTCCCATCAAATCCTGCTGGGACTTCCCTGGTTACGGACACACGAACCATCAGTCAGCTGGGGCACTGGTGAAATCACCCGATGGGGCTCTTCGTGCCATGAGAACTGTCTGAAGGCCATACAACCCATCCGACGACCGCCGGTTCCAGAGAACCTACCGGGACTGCCCTCGGCCTATTGGTCCTTCGCGGACGTCTTTGATAAAAAGGAATCTGAGGTACTTCCGCCACATCGTCCGTACGATTGTGCCATCGACCTGCTCCCGGGAACAACACCACCTCGAGGACGGATATATCCATTGTCTCCAGCCGAAACAAGGGCCATGTCTACTTACATCACAGAGAGCCTGGCAAGGGGATTCATTCGGAGATCCTCCTCTCCTGCTGGAGCAGGCTTCTTCTTCGTGAAGAAGAAAGAAGGCGACTTACGCCCATGTATAGACTACCGGGGATTGAACCAAATCACCGTGAAAAACAAGTACCCTCTGCCGCTCATCCCCGAATTGTTTGACCGGCTTAGAGGAGCTCGTGTGTTCACCAAATTGGACCTTCGGGGTGCCTACAACCTGGTCCGCATCCGCTCTGGGGACGAATGGAAGACCGCGTTCAATACTCGCGATGGGCACTATGAATACTGCGTGATGCCCTTCGGTCTGTGTAACGCACCAGCAGTCTTTCAAGAATTGGTGAACGACGTTTTCCGGGACCTTCTTTACGTCTGTGTGGTGGTGTATCTGGATGATATCCTTGTCTTCTCTCCGGATCTCCAGACCCACAGAGAGAACGTGCAGCTGGTTCTACTAAGACTGAGAGAGAATCGTCTGTACGCCAAGTACGAGAAGTGTGTCTTTGAGCAGTCTTCTCTCCCCTTCCTGGGTTACATCATCTCCGATACCGGACTGCAGATGGATCCAAAGAAGGTTTCCTCCATTTTCAACTGGCCTCCTCCTTCTGGACTGAAGGCAATCCAACGCTTTCTGAGATTCGCCAACTACTACCGCCAGTTCATCCCTCACTTCTCTGCTCTGACTGCTCCTCTCTCTGCCTTGACCAAGAAGGAGGCTAATCCAAAGGACTGGTCACCTGCGGCCGACGCCGCGTTTGGCTCTCTGAAGCGGGCATTTGCCTCCTCTCCTGTGCTCCACCGTCCGGAGTTAAACCGCCAGTTCACCTTGGAGGTGGATGCCTCCTCCTCGGGAGCCGGAGTAGTGCTCATGCAGAAGTCCTCCTCCGGGAAGATGGTGACTTGCGGTTTCTTCTCCAAGAGCTTCTCAGCGCCTGAACGCAACTACACCATCGGTGACCAAGAGCTATTGGCAGTAAAACTGGCTCTGGAGGAATGGCGCTACCTTCTGAAGGAGCAGTGTACCCCGTAATCATTTACACGGACCACAAGAACCTGGAATACCTGCGGTCCGCTCAGCGACTGAACCCACGGCAAGCCAGGTGGTCCTTGTTCTTTGCCAGGTTCGACTTCCAGCTCCATTTCCGACCCACGGACAAGAATGTACGCGCTGATGCCTTGTCCAGGTCTTTCATGCCCATGGAGCAGGAGGAGGAGACATCCCAACCCATCATTTGTCCTAGTAAAATCATTCCGGTGGCCCCTGTCACCCTGGCCCAGATACCGCCCGGGAAGACCTATGTCTCTGAGACTGATAGGCAAAAAGTGTTACACTGGGGCCATGCCTCGAAAACAGCCGGTCATGCTGGTCAAAAGAGAACATGGAGTGCGATTGTACGTCATTACTGGTGGCCATCCCTTCGCACGGACGTCGCTGCTTTTGTCTCTGCCTGCTCCTCTTGTGCCAGGAACAAGACGCCCAAACACCTGCCATATGGCTGTCTTCTGCCTCTACCTATACCCTCAGTTCCGTGGCAACACATTGCAATGGACTTTATTACGGACTTGCCATTGTCCTCCGGACACACAGTCATATGGGTCGTGGTGGACCGGTTCTCTAAAATGGCTCATTTCGTCCCTATGGCTGGACTGCCCTCTGCTCAGGAACTCGCGGACGCCTATATACATCACATCTTCCGCTTGCATGGCTTTCCATCACACATCGTGTCCGACAGAGGAACTCAGTTCACCTCCCGCTTCTGGAGGGCTCTCTGCAAACATCTGGGAGTGACTCTGGACTTTTCTTCTGCCTACCATCCTCAGTCTAATGGCCAAGTGGAAAGGGTCAATCAAATCTTGACCTCCTTCTTACGACACTACGTCAACACCCATCACGACGACTGGTCCACGCTTCTTCCTTGGGCTGAATTCTCCCATAACCACCACGTCAGTGAGTCCTCCTCCAGCTCTCCCTTTCATGTCGTTTACGGACTTCAGCCCTCCGTCCCATTGCCTGTATCTCCTTCTTCGGATGTCCCTGCTGCTGATACTGTAGCCCGTGACTTTGCAACCATTTGGGACTCTGTCAAGGCGTCCCTTGGGCGTGCTTCCCTGCGGATGAAGAGACATGCAGACAAGAGACGTCTGGACCCTCCGTGTTTCTCTCCTGGAGATCTAGTCTGGCTTGCTTCCAAGTACGTCCGATTGAAGATACCATCCTACAAGCTGGGTCCTCGCTACATCGGGCCGTTTAAAGTCCTCAGCAAGATCAATGAGGTCTCCTACAAGCTCCAGCTCCCGGCCACGATGAGGATACCCAACTCCTTCCACGTCTCCCTGCTCAAGCCGGTTGTCCTTGGTCCCTTCTCCGCTGCTGCCAGTTTGGCTCCTCCTCCTATTGCCGATGACGACATCTATGCTGTAAGGGATATCGTGGCCATGAAGACCGTACGGGGTCGACAGTTCTTCCTGGTGGACTGGGCAGGGTATGGTCCTGAGGATAGGTCCTGGGAGCCCCGGGAGAATGTGGGTACTCCGCTGATCCGTGCCTTCCTGTCCCGGTTGCGGGGAGGGGGGCGTGGGGGGGGTACTGTCACGCTCCCCGGGTCCCCTGCGCTGCTCCCCGGCTCACCTGTCACGCTCCCCGGCTCCCCTGCCTCGCTCCCTGGTTCTTCAGTCCGGTCTCCACCGCTCCCCGCTCTCCAGCATCCATTGCAGGCGCCTTCCAGGCGTCCTGGTCCCCGCTCCCGGTGCCCGTCGGCGTCTCAGCCCCAGCCCGGCTCTGCTGCTTCCTCCTCTCAGCTTCCTGCTCTGGCTTCTGGCACCCGGGCCGCGCGCATGCGCATTAGGGCGCGCGCGGTCATTGACCCTTTCTTAAAGGGCCAGCGTCCATTGACAGGAAATGAAGCACACAGGTTCAGGGTATAAAGGGGTTTAATGTCCAAGTGGGCGGGGCCTGATCTTCGTGTTTCCCAAGCTAGGAGTCAGGTCTCCTTGTATCTCTCTGCCATACTTACGTATCTCTCTTCTAGAGCCGATCCTGCCTCGCCATCCGGTCCTGCCGCATCCCGCACCCCGAACGCTGCTTATCTGCCATCCTGACAGTCCGTACCATCTCGGATCCCTGTGGTGACCCGTCATCTCGCTCCAACGGTTCCGGACTCCGCCTGACATCATCTCGGCTTCCGAACCTGAGCTCCGTCACCCGGACTACCATCAGTGACTCCGTGGTCCCAGGGACTTCTCCATTATACTCTTGTGCACGGACTGCCCTGCTACCTGTAGTGTTCCAGCTACCGGACCCCTTACCATCATCAAGGAGTTCGGTCCAGTGGATCCACCTCCTGGGTCTGCCCTTCCACCTGGCCCTAACAGTATGTTAGAATGCTGTATATAAGAGCCCACTGGTGGTCGCCACAGCTTATAGTCCCCAAATCTGGTGACAGGTTCCCTTTAACCTCTGCTTAAATATGAAAAGCATCCACAAGACCAATTTTTCTTACTAACCATTCTTGTAGTCATGGTTTACTGTACCAGGAACGTGCATTTTGGCTATGTTCACACAAGCATTTTGACAGTCCGATTGACATTACGTTTTGGAACCCTGGTTTCCTTGTAACTGAAGCTGGTATATTACATAAATTTTAAAAAATGAAATAAAATAAATACTGAAATGCCCCAAAAGGCCTTTTATGACGGTATTGGGGGGATCACAATTTGTGAAATAAATGAAAAATAAATAAATAGTAAAAAAAAATAAATATATAAATAAACAAGTAAATAAATAAAATGCCCTGCGCTTGTCGCAAAAAAAACAAAACAAAGTACTCATTGTTGTTTGACTCTTTTGCAGGATCTGTTTTTTTTAGCAAATGAATCTATGGAAAACGGATCCCTTAGCTGATCGGTATTTATCTTTCATTTGAAACTGATCCAGGAAGAAAAAACAGATTGTTTACAAATAATAGAAAAATGGAAGGCTATATAGCAATCAGTCACCTGATCTGTTTTCCATAGACTCCAATGTTAAAAAAGAAAACAAAAAAAAAACGGATCCTGCAAAAATCAATTTTCTCAAAATGTATAAGAAAATTATTTTTGCACAATTTTTTTTGCCAACGTATGCTGCTGGATGATTACAGGATATGTGAACTCAGCCTTATATGTAAATGACCTCCTCCAGACAATGGGCCGGACACTGATCTGCATGAGGATCTGCCTCCAGGAGCTGCTATAAATGAAAGGGCATGCATTTCACATGCTTAAGACAAAACTTAAAGAGAATCTGTCAGCAGGTTTTTGCTACTTCATCTGAGAGCAGCATAATGTAGGCAAAAAAATCCTGAATCCAGTGATGTATCACTTAGATTACTGACTTCAGCCGTTCTGACACAATCAGAGTTTTTAGATTTAGCCATGTAGCAGAGCTGAGAGAGCTGTCCTGCCCACACCAGGCTCTCAATAGAGATTATACACTGACAGTGAGGTATCAATCAGAGGAGAGGTGTGCCGGACTGCCGTGTATGTGACATTATACTCCGAGCATTGAGAAATCCTACTGCTTAAACAAACATAACAAATAAGCTACAGATCGGACTGTAACAAAACAGACATCCCTGAATTCTCTGTGCTAACCCTTGCAGCATGCTGTTTTTGAATTACATAGCAAAAACCTGCTTCCAAATTCCCTTTCAGGCAGAAAGACCCACAAACAAGTTGCAGTAAAGGCTGGCAAAGTATCACAAAGGAGGAAACCAATGTTTGGGAGCGTCCATGGCTTCCAGACTTCAGGCAGACATTGCCTGCAAAAGATTCTTGATAATTCAAGAATGAACATTTTATCAAGGGTAAAGTTAAGTTTTCCAAATATTTTTGAGCCCTGAAATGAGGAGACTTTGTAGAAAAATGTTCTTAAACGTTTCATAGGATATTTTTCTTCAACCCCTTTAATTAAACCAGTCTCCACTTCAATTACATCTCAGATGTTTTATTTTAAATAAAAATTAGTGGCCTGCAGAGCTGAAATCACAAAGATTCGGTCACTGTGCAAATATTTCTGGATCTACCTGTATATAGAGTCCAATAGAGAATGCTTTGCGTGGCCCCATAGACCTCATGCGTGGACTTATTACTGCTCCTCATACAAAGCCATTAATATTTTAGTGCCTCTGCATAGAAGGCAGCGTGAGATCTTCCCAGACACAGATTGGAGGTGTTGCTTGATACTTCTATGAAATGTTAAGGGCAGTAAGCTAACAATCTTATCAGACACAAATTAATAGAAGTGTTTTTCATCCCGTGACACTTGAGGCACATGAACCGCTGAACGTACCGCAACCCATGCAGATCTATTTACAGTGGTTATTTTGTGAGGCTCGTGTTTATGAACTACGCTGGAGAACCACACACAATTTCCTAAATGTTGTGGTCATTGTGTCGTCCTATGTGATTATATCCTAACATGAGGAAACTCGCAGTATTTTAAACTTATTTCATAAATTGAATTTATTGTAAAGCACATAATAAAAATGTAAATGAGATAAATGTAAAAGAACACTGATCAAAATTAGAGAATACTTTCAGATGCCTGCAAGTTATTGGTGTTAATCTGGCACATGGTGCTAATTTCCTTAATTATCTGACCAATCCTATGTAACTGGCAGCCTAACTTTCCAGTTTGCACTGACTTTGTGCCAAAGTGACTGAAACCCTCCGGCAGCAGGTTGTCCAGATGAAGGCTAAAGGAGTGACCTTATACCATAGCAAGAGAAGTTGATTGTTCCAAGGCTATGATTTCGAGAATATTGCCTCTTTACAACATCATAAACTCTTTAAAGTCCCCCAAGAAGGCTGGTCACCCTCAAAAGACAAATGCAAGAGAGGACAGGATAATGGAGAATCTCCATGGGTATCAACCCTGACGCTAGAATTTCTCAACAGTTCAGCACTCAACAGGGTAAGGATTTGTCTCGTCATACAGTGTCACGACGTTTAAGAGCATCTGGACTGAAAGCCCACTCTGCAGTGACCAAACCTCTCATTAGCAGAAAGAATCAAAAGACTAGACTCCCCTTTGCTTAGGAGCATGTTGTGTGGACGGAGAAGAAGTGCTCCATAGTTCATTTTAGTGATGAGAGCAAAGGCCTGTACACTTCCTACTGATTGGTGACCGTTGTTACCTTCAGAAAATTTAGTTATGATCTCTCTCTGTGCTACAGTCATTGCTGTTCTCTAATTATGACCATCACATTTTGGGCAAAATAAAGGTTTTATGTTGATAAACTATGGATCTTTTGTAAAACATTGTTCTAGTGGCATGGTGCACCCCTTACAAAAAACCTTCAACTGTTGATCAATGTAGATTACATTATATCTGAAAAAAGCAAGTGGTCATTCATTGTTCTATAATTGTGATCTCCAGTGTATAAGGTTAAATTAGAAAAATGTTGATGGCTGACAATCTACAGGTCTTCTTTTATTAGATAGAAAAAAAACTGTGTAGGGACAAGGGGCCACATGGTAACAGTAGTAGACATAGATAGGATGGGGCGCAATTGAGCATTCAATCATAGATCTCCTTATTATAACTCCCTATCCAGTACTCTGATGACACAGAATCCATCAGTCAAGAACGCCATGGTGGGATGACCTCATTATTTACTATTGTGGTATTACGGTAAGCCCACCTTGCCTAAAAACAAAACAAGGCACAGACTGATACAGAAGGAAAGAGGACCCTGCCCGCGAGGGCTCACAGTCTACAAGGGATGGGTGAGGATACAGTAGGTGAGTTGCAGTCTTCATATCTTTGCTCGTGTAGGCAAAAGTGCAGAAGCTATCTATCATTTTCCAGATTTCGGTTTTAGGAGGCCATTTTTTTAAAAAAATGAAAGCTACAGCTTGATTAATTAATACTTTCATAATGAATTCAGCATAATTAATATAACTATTTGTTCTCAGACCACATGGATGGTAACTTTTTGGATTGGTTTACTTAGTATGTGGCAGCCATTCGTATGTAAAGCGGGGGCATGGGGCAGTAGTCGCGGGCGAGGGATTCCCTCCGGTAGGCATGGTTGTGTCCCTCTGGCGTGGTGTGACCCAGAGCAATGGGGACTTTGCCATTGAGCATGGAGGCTGTTGATCACATGGACCTCTACTCCTGCTGGTCATGACGTGAGGGAGGCATGGTCACCATGTAGGGCTTCACCTAATAGAACAGGGATCTACATCAGAGGTTTGACACTTTAAGCAAAAAGTTGACTAAGAACCTCATGTATAATATTTGGATATTTGGTCCATGTTTTATTCCAGATGTTTACATCATTGATTTTTATGAAGGCTTTGCACCCATTTAGCCTCCTATGTGAAATGCGTCAGTAAACAAATTCCCCTTCTTCTTGTTTCCCCTATTGGATTAGTTCCTGATGATGAATCCCTTAAAATAGGAAGTTGAATATACAACTTGGCATAAAATTGTATCACATTGCACATGGTTAACTGGTCTCTATTTATTGTATCCTATGAAGAGTATAAAATCCCAATGTCAACCAGAAAAACAAGAGATCAACAGCTCCGAGAGCAGCTAAAACGAAGCCATTCACTGTATGATACAATGTAATTCAATGATCAATAGATAGATCTGAGATGGACATAAGATAGACTGAGTCAAAGGCTATGGCAATGATGTGAGCAGTGGAAAATGAAGATCCTACGCAGATAAACATTGGGACCTACCTGGCTTTGATCCGTCAATACTTCCAAGCAGAATGCACCATGTGGCTGGTAGCGCACAATGGATCCAATCCTTGTTATTAATATTGTCCACAAAAGTAAGTTGATTAAATATGGGATAAATGTCAAGAGCAATTACCGGGGTCATCAGCAGAACGCAGTTCACCCCGGAGTAATGTGAAAAGTGACAAGTCACAGGCAGTATATTGATTCTATTTTTAGGGAAACTGAATTCCTCTGACTGGCCTTTTTCTTTCCAAGTTGCTCTAACTAAGTGCAGAAGACAGCTGTGCGGAGATCATCTTACAAGACTAAGGCTTCACCAGGTTAAAGAAACACATAAAATACAAGGTTTTTCATATTTATGTAGAGTCGCGATTACATATATGCATCACGTTTGCCCATAATTGTAGTGTACGGCGTTCATGTTAGCGCCCACTGACAGGAGCTCTTGATGGATCTCTGCTACCTTGGCTTGGGTTCCACATTCAGAAACTATGGAGGGGAGCCATTGGGTCTGGAACAAGGCTGCGCCTGTGCTGCTGTAAAGTAACATTACCCCCTGGTGATGTAATGCATATAGCACTGACATGCGCCGTCTCTGCTTGTTTATGTGTGGCGAGATCATGGCACCGTTACAATATGCCGATCAACCATTAAGCCCCGCTTTGATGTGAAGTTAAGAATTCTACTGACGTAGATATCAATAAGGCGAGGAGGCACAAGAAAATGATGTTTCCAGATTCCTTGCATTGTTAGTATGATATTCAATTTACTTATTTTGTTTGCTCGCCTTGACCATTTTTTGACCCCTGCCCCCAGGTTTAGCTCAAGGAACATTTGGCAAGCTCCAGTGGGCCCGTCTTCACTCTTGTCTTTCCTCCTCTCCTTGCAAGAGCTGTAACTTTTTATTTTGGGGGAGTCGGTAAAATGTTATCAGGGTTTGTTTTTTGCAGTTTGAGCTGTAATTCTTATTATTAGAATTTTGGAATCCATACGACTTTCTGATCCCTTTTTATTCCATTTTATGGAAGGCAAAGTGAGCATAAAACAGCAATTCTGAGAGCTTTATTTTCTATTATTTTATTTAGTTTCTATTATTCTGAGAGTTTTGGCTTGTACCATATAGAAAATATATTAAAATATTTTATTAATGGTGACAGCTCCTCCCACAGTGAAAACAGATAGGTAGTGATGAGTGTGCGGTGCTTGGCACTGCTCGATACTCGAGCATCAGGGTGCTCGGGTACGCTTGTTACTCGATTGAGTATTGCGGTGCTCAACAACTATGCCTGAGTGTCCGCCGTAGACATGTTGGCTACTAACGTTACGTCGATTGGCCGGCCACATCGCGTTATCGGGTCTTATATGAGACCTGTGTGCATGATGGTCAGCACATGCTCCTCTAGAAGCAGTAGTTGATGTAGGTGGGAGTGCTTAGATTAGAGCAGGGTTTGTACACTTGCACCATTTACTGCCTTTCATGTGGCACTGATGGGTCTTTTTAGCCTTGTTTAACCTAATAAATTAATAATTTTAAAACGATGTGGGGTCCCCCTATTTTTGATAACAAGCCAAGGCAAAGCAGACAGCTGTGGATTGCTATTAGCAGGCTGGGAAAGCACTTGATTATTGGCCTCTTCCTAGCCTAAAAATATCAGCCCACAGCTGCCTCAGAAGTGGCACATCCATTAGATGAGCTAAATTTGGTGCTTCCTCATTGCCTTGTTGTACTGGAAATCAATGTAATATTTTGGGGATTGATGTTAGCTGTGTAATATTTACCGTCCTGTGTATCTAAGAGAGTGCTAGGCCCGTGTGCACCTCCCTGAAGACACCGATCGTCATTACAGAATAATGATGTAAATAGTGTTGGTGCATCATATAATGTGGTTGTGATGCCCCTGGACTATCAGGTCGTCACAGGGTACTGCACAAGCTGCCCTTCCGTGCAGTATTCCGCCTCCCTCTTGGTTCTGGGTCCCTATCTAAATGGTGTTGCATCCAACAGCAAATCAAATCCTAGATACACCCTGCATCACACCCACCAGACACACCAGGATGTGTCATAAGACTGCGACCAAACACTACTATGGAGTAGATTTGTGGAATCACATGTGGGGCTCCACTTACTCTCTATATTAGGGCTAATGCACACAACCATATTGTCGTGAAATAAACAGAGAGCACAGTGAGCCAGTGCAGATAACCAATTTTTTCACTGTGCGTGAAAAAAAAGTTTGCATGCTCGTTCTTCATCCGGAAATCGGATGAGACTCACCCATTCAAGTCTATGGGTGCGAGAAGCAAAAACGGATGCCGCACAATAACGTCTGATCTTTACGGATACATTGCAATTAAGGAACATAGGAAGCTGTATATGGCCCTGTAAATTATTATTAACTGCTGCTGTAAAAAACATATTGCACACGGATGACAAGTGTGATAATAATCGTCCAACCCCAGCCTTAAATGACTAAATCCATAATGGACAATATTCAGTTGTGTCTTTTTATCTTCTGTGATTTTTATAAATGGACATCAACAGATTTTTATACATTTTCTATGGGATTTTATTGCTCAGCTGCACTCGATGACAAGTAACAAGAGCAGCAATAAGAAGCTTTCACATCTTGAGGCTATTGGAGAGAAGATCATGTGCGGACGCCTGTGTTTCTTTGTGAGAACTGATGGCAGTGAAAATTCCTACTGGGCTGGATCACTGGTAGAATATAATGCACTGGTAGAGATCAGAAGTGCATCTGCATCTGCCCGCACATCATTTCAGGTTCAGCAGCGATAGAGCAAGTACGTCATTCCCATTATCCAGCTGAACGCTATCGTGCAGTTAGGATCTCTTAGGCCTTCATCACACACAGCATTCAGAGGGAGGCGCAGACCTTACATGGTAAGGGTAGAGCTTACAGGACACAAAAAACATCATATTCACTGTCTTGAATTAATAGAAACAATCCCAATGGAACAAAGCAGGATCAAGAACGTAGCATCATAAATGTCAACTAGTGGAGCGAGCTGCAGTGTGCTGGTGGGAGATTTATGGACGGCAGGGCAGCTGTCCTCATAGTGTTCCCAAATCTGCGCACAGCTGTATAATGTATGGGCAGAGAGGGATGAATGATAATTGCCATAATAACAACAATACAAAATATAAATTCCTATTATCGCCAGAATGTGATCACTCACATGTGTGCCAATGAGACGTCTCCCACAAAGAAGAAAACTATCTTGTTAGAGCCAACATTTAGTAATAGATTTCTTACCTTATTATTTATTATTATTATTGTTATTATTATTATTATTATAGCACCATTTATTCCATGACGCTTTACATGTGAAAGGAGTATACATAGACAAGTACAATAATTGTGAACATTTCAAGGCACAAACTGGTACAGGAGGAGAGAAGACCTTGCCCACGAGGGCTCACAGTCTACAGGGGGAGAGAGGACCCTTCCCGCGAGGGCTCACAGTCTACAGGAGGAGAGAGGACCCTGCCCGTGAGGGCTCACAGTCTACAGGAGGAGAGAGGACCCTGCCCGCGAGGGCTCACAGTCTACAGGAGGAGAGAGGACCCTGCCCGTGAGGGCTCACAGTCTACAGGAGGAGAGAGGACCCTGCCCGCGAGGGCTCACAGTGTACAGGAGGAGAGAGGATCCTGCCCGCGAGGGCTCACATTGTACAGGAGAAGGGAGGACCCTGCCCACAAGGGCTCACAGTGTACAGGAGGAGAACGGATCCTGCCCGCAAGGGCTCACAGTGTACAGGAGAGAGGATCCTGCCCACGAGGACTCATAGTCTACAGAAGGAGGCAGAATCCTGCCCGTGAGGGCTCACAGTCTACAGAAGGAGAGAGGATCCTGCCCGTGAGGGCTCACAGTCTACAGAAGGAGAACGGATTCTGCCCGCGAGGGCTCACAGTGTACAGAAGGATAGAGGACCCTGCCCACGATGACTCACAGTCTACAGAAGGAGAGAGAATCCTGCCCATAAGGGCTCACAGTCTACAGGAGGAGAGAGAATCCTGCCTGCGAGGGCTCACAGTCTACCGGAATAGAGACAATCCTGCCAGCAAAGGCTCACAGTCTACAGGGGATGGGTGAGGATACAGTAGGTGAGGGTAGAGAGGGTCATGCTGCACTATGCTGGTGACTCGCCCACCCCAGGGCTATGGGACACCTGGTGCCGGGCCGGACTAGTCCGGGGGTAGTCAGTGGTGGCGGGGCCCGGCTCCGTGGCCCTGGTGGGTGTCAGTTTAAATATGGCTGGTGACTTGGGAGCAATTAAAGTATTTGTTTTGTGACGCCACCTGTGGTTTGCGGCCACTAAGCCGCCGCTGCTGTGTGAGGCCTCCGGGGTGATGATACGGCAGCAATGGTGGTACTGCTCCCCACAGGTGGAGCAGTGCCCCGGGGACACTGTTGGTGCTCGTGAAAGTCTATGGTGTTGTGTGGATAACACGGTGCAGGGCCGACAGGCAATGAAAGAACCAGGCACAAACAACAGTCTCTTTACCTTCTCCTCTTTTACTTTAAGAACAGTCCAGTCCTGGGAGACCGTCACAGGTGGTGAAGGGGATCCGGTCGGCCTGGAAGTACTTGGGGTGATCTTTTTGGCCAGCTGAGTATGAGGCCTACTCCTGTTCTTTTCTTTACTATTATAGGACCCTGCTCTCTGGATCTAGCAATGGCCCTCTTGCTGCTGGGACCGGTGGTACGTCCCTTTCCCTCTGTGGTAGGCTGCGCAGGCCCTCTCTGGTGCTTCTCTGCTGGAGTCCACACCGGGCCCTGATGATGCAGCTGTACCTTCGGGCTGTTTATGGGCCAGGTGCTTGCAGCTCTCCTGCCCTTCGGATTCGGCTACCAGGGAGTATTTTAAGCCCTGGTGGCCACAGACTCCGATGTCCGAGTCTCTTCTCTGCCTCTCTGCTACTCCTGCTTCCCTGGGCCAAGCTGCTCCAGCTCTAGGCCCCAGTTCCACAGGACAGCACACTCTGCGTCTGCTTGCTATCACTTCTCTCTACAGACTGAACACACCTTCCTCCCTCAGGTCAGACTTAAGGAATGCTCCCTGGAATTCCAGGTTCAGAGCTCCCCCTGCTGGCCGGAGGGAGAACTGCGTTGGATGTTAAACTTACTGGCCAATGGACCTCCCAATTACCTCCAGGCTCAGCATTAACCCTTTGGGAGGGCAATGCTGTTGTGGCGACCAGGTCCTGGGGCGCCACACTCCCCCTTAGTTAAATTCAGTACTCCCGGACTGTAGAAACAAAACATAACATGTTAGAACATTTCATCCCATTGTGGGAGGCGCATTACTTAAACGTTACAAACTTAAACACTACTATAAGAGTCCAGTGTGGCTCCCTGCCGGGTGTCCATTACACTGCTCCATGGGGGACCCGCCACGATCAAACCCCCAATGTAGGCTCTGGGCGTGCGTCAGAGCATTGATGACCCCACTCTATGCACGCCGGACGGGTTTTTCTTCAGGGGTGTGGAGCACACTGGTGCTAACTATGTACAATTAGAGTGTTGGCCACCCATAGTCCAGTGGCCCAATTGTCCATTCACTTAATCACCTAAAACAAAACATTACATACCAGACATTTTCACATAACTATTTACACTCTGTTAGGTATTTTACTTTCTATGTTCTATACCTTGGAGGGGGCTGTCCCCGAGTGCTACGTTGGGACCGGCATAGCTCTGGGGTTTGTCCCTGACTACTTGGAGTGTCTGCCCCCCCCCCCCCCCGTGTTATTGGTAGGCCTAACCCTGACAGGGATGCATGTTGGTTGCCTACAGGGTCTCAGATTCGCCAAGGGTACGGCAGGTTCACCACTGGCAGGGGGTTGAGCCTCCTGTTCTACTGCTGGCGTGTCATCTTGTGTTGGAGCGGACGGTTCTTTAGGTGGATCTGGAACCTCTTCTGTTTCTGGCTCGACCAACTGCGGGAACGTCAAGACTGGTACCACTATGGCATTATTTATTCGGGTCCAAGTTTTGGGGAATTTTCCAAGGATTGTTTGGATCATCTCTTCCTCTTTTTCTTGACTTTGGGGACTTTCTTGTACTTCTTCTACTTCTTTTTGGGTTCTGCACCGTTCAGGGCACGCTTTCAGGCGGTCTCGAGAAACTGCTTGATAGGTCTTGCCTTCATCTTTGCTTATGAGGCATACCTTACTATTGTCAAAGTTGGAGGGAATAATGGTGTAGGGTTCATTCTCCCACTGATCATCTAATTTATGCGCCCTCCGCTCTGATGGCGCGCTCCCTTCGTGCTCCTTTTCGGGCACGCCCCCCTTCTTCCTGCACTCAGCGAAGCTAATGGCGGCGGCAGTCTTCAAACAGTAAACACACAGTCTTTTCAAAGGCGCACAGTACCCGGTGGGCGCCGGGCACGAAATCCTGTTTGTGACGCCAAAGTTGACTCGCCCACCCCAGGGCTATGGGACACCCGGTGCCGGGCCGGACTAGTCCGGGGGTAGTCAGTGGTGGCGGGGCCCGACTCCGTGGCCCTGGTGGGTGTCAGTTTAAATATGGCTGGTGACTTGGGAGCAATTAAAGTATTTGTTTCGTGACGCCACCTGTGGTTTGCAGCCACTAAGCCGCCACTGCTGTGTGAGGCCTCCGGGGTGATGATACGGCAGCAATGGTGGTACTGCTCCCCACAGGTGGAGCAGTGCCCCGGGGACACTGTTGGTGCTCGTGAAAGTCTATGGTGTTGTGTGGATAACACGGTGCAGGGCCGACAGGCAATGAAAGAACCAGGCACAAACAACAGTCTCTTTACCTTCTCCTCTTTTACTTTAAGAACAGTCCAGTCCTAGGAGACCGTCACAGGTGGTGAAGGGGATCCGGTCGGCCTGGAAGTACTTGGGGTGATCTTTTTGGCCAGCTGAGTATGAGGCCTACTCCTGTTCTTTTCTTTACTATTATAGGACCCTGCTCTCTGGATCTAGCAATGGCCCTCTTGCTGCTGGAACCGGTGGTACGTCCCTTTCCCTCTGTGGTAGGCTGCGCAGGCCCTCTCTGGTGCTTCTCTGCTGGAGTCCACACCGGGCCCTGATGATGCAGCTGTACCTTCGGGCTGTTTATGGGCCAGGTGCTTGCAGCTCTCCTGCCCTTCAGATTCGGCTACCAGGGAGTATTTTAAGCCCTGGTGGCCACAGACTCCGATGTCCGAGTCTCTTCTCTGCCTCTCTGCTACTCCTGCTTCCCTGGGCCAAGCTGCTCCAGCTCTAGGCCCCAGTTCCACAGGACAGCACACTCTGCGTCTGCTTGCTATCACTTCTCTCTACAGACTGAACACACCTTCCTCCCTCAGGTCAGACTTAAGGAATGCTCCCTGGAATTCCAGGTTCAGAGCTCCCCCTGCTGGCCGGAGGGAGAACTGCATTGGATGTTAAACTTACTGGCCAATGGACCTCCCAATTACCTCCAGGCTCAGCATTAACCCTTTGGGAGGGCAATGCTGTTGTGGCGACCAGGTCCTGGGGCGCCACACTGGACTTTAGGGTTACTGCAGGTTGTAGGTTTGTCGAAAGAGGTGGGTCTACTCTTAAGGTTCCTTTAGAAGGTTTCCACGTAGGTAAGAGTCTGATGTGTTGGGGAAGAGTGTTCCTTATTGGAGATGAATAATTTATGTATTTTATTTCCATGAAAAAATAAGACTTCATAGTGAGGTAGCTGCTTTAAAGGGAACCTGTCGCCTGATTTGTCCCCTATATCCTATGACCACCACCACTGAGCTCTTATATACAACATTCTAGAACACTGTATATAAGAGCCCAGGCTGCTCCGTATAATGTAAAAAACATCTTTTATTATATTCACCTGCAGGGCGGTCCAGTCCGATGTCGCTGCTCTTGGGTCCGATGCCTCCTTTCTTCCATCCATCCCTGTCCTCCTTCACAGCTCCATGTGGATGATGTGTCCTACGCCATCCACACAGTAGCCTCTATTGTGCTCCTGCACGTGCGCACTTTGATCTGCCCTATTGAGGTGTGCAGGCGGTCGTTGCACTTTTCTTGCACTTGCGCATTACCGTACTTTGATGGATAGATAGCTAAATTGATAGATGGATTCTGTAAATAGATAGAAAGATAAAGAGATAGGGAGATAGCTAGCTAGCTAGATAGATAGATAGATAAATAGATAGATAGTGTGAGCGAAATACTCTGTTTTTATGGGAACTCCAAATTAATAAGATTTGTTTTACAAGTGCTTGGATAAATCCATACAGAACAGCCAAGTATGGTGTACTGAGAGTTTCTGTTTTATTACATCATAGGACCAGCTTATATAGTATCTCAAACAAAGAAATCACCATGCACCAATTAGAGCTGCAGTGGTGTGTATAGAAATGTGAAACTTCCCACCCATCAGTGTTAGCTGAACCCAATGACATCATTCAGTTATAAGACAAGATGATTTCTATAAAATACAAAATGGCTTGTATTCTCTCACAATAGATAGATTGATAGATAGATTGATAAATAGATATTAGATAGACAGACAGACAGATAAATAGACTGCATGATGCCGTTGACCTGATTAGACCAAGACAGATGATAGGAAGATGAATGAAGAAACAAAGAAACTTCTTTTTACTAAACAGTTCTTTGGTATAAACTATGTCCATAAGACGATAGTAAATGCTTCACCTGTGTTTCGCTCATTTCCAGCAGGCATGGGCATTTGTCAGTTACAATTAATGACACTGTTTTCCTTGCTATTCATACCCTTGCATCTCATGACAATCCAGACTGCTTGAATGCTGTCTACATTTTTTATTTTTGCATTTTTATAGTCAGGTTGTTGCTATTTCATCCTGAAGATCGGCATTGTTTGTGCAATTGAAAGGCTTGTGCTGCTTCATTTGTTGCTTTATTTTCTTTTCGATACATAGAAAATTGTCATCAAAAGATGAACTAATCATCTTGAAGAAGGGCCCTTGAATCATGCACTCTCCTTGATTGTTTATTGTGGACATTATCTAAGTCTCAAGTCATTATTATAAAGAAAAAAATCACCTTTGTAGTTTCCTTCTTTATACTGGCGGCATTCAGCTCACGGTGAGCAGCAAAGTCAGATATAACAAGCGGATTAATGCTCATTTAAATGCTTGTTTAAAGGCCCTTATTCACAGGTCAATCCGGACTGTATGAACCCGATCGCAATGGTAGGGAAATAGTATTCTGATGAACTTTCATCCTCCTAATTATTAAAGCCCTGTAAAGTGAGTCTCTCACCAGATTTCATATTAAATAACACAAATATTATAAACTAGAAGGTGGCCCGATTCTACGCATCGGGTATTCTAGAATTTACGTATTGTGTAGTTCATGCATGATTTTTGTTATATATATATATATATATATATATAGATGTTGTTGTGTGTAGTTACCAAGTGTTTGTGTAGGGCGCTGTACATGTTCTGGGTGTTGTCTGGGTGTGGCGGGGGGTGAGAGCGGTGTTGTTTGTGTGTTCCGTTGTTTGTGGAGCGCTGTGTGTCTGTAGCGTTGTGTGTGTGTGTTGCGCGGTTTGTGTGTGTGTGGTGTGTTTTGGGGGAGGTATGTTTTGTGCAATGTGTGTGTTGTGCGGTATGTGCGTATATTTGTGTGTGCAGCGTTGTCTGTGTGTGGGTGTCTGTGTAGGGCAGTTGTTTGTGGTTCCCAGTGTGGTGTGTTGTGCAGTGCGCAGCGCGCGTGTGTGTGTGTGTGTTGGGGGGAGGTGTGCACTCCCCATCGTGCTCCATCCCCTATGCTGCGCACCCCCCATCGTGCTACATCTCACCATCCTGCGCACTCCCAAACGTGCTCCATCCGCCATGCTGCGCACTCCCAAACGTGCTCCATCCGCCATGCTGCGCACTCCCCATCGTGCTCCATCTCCCATGCTGCGCACATCCCGAACGTGCTCCATCCGCCATGCTGCGCACTCCCAAACGTGCTCCATCCGCCATGCTGCGCACTCCCAAACGTGCTCCATCCGCCATACTCCGCACTCCCCATCGTGCTCCATCCCCCATGCAGCGCACTCCCCATCGTGCTCCATCCCCTATGCTGCGCACCCCCCCATCGTGCTCCATCTCCCATGCTGCGCACTCCCAAACGTGGTCCATCCGCCATGCTGCGCACTCCCAAACATGCTCCATCCGCCATACTCCGCACTCCCCATCGTGCTGCATCCCCCATGCTGCGCACTCCCAAACGTGCTCCATCCGCCATGCTGCGCACTCCCAAACATGCTCCATCCGCCATGCTGCGCACTCCCAAACGTGCTCCATCCAAACGTGCTCCATCCGCCATGCTGCGCACATCCCAAACTTGCTCCATCCGCCATGCTGCGCACTCCCAAACGTGCTCCATCCACCATGCTGCGCACACTCCCAAACGTGCTCCATCCGCCATGCTGCGCCAGCATCAGCCTCTCTACCCGCAGCATCAGCCTCTCTTCTCCCAGCATCAGCCTCTCTGCCCGCAGCATCAGCCTCTCTTCTCCCAGCATCAGCCTCTCTCCCCGCAGCATCAGCCTCTCTGTCCCCAGCATCAGCCTCTCTGTCCCCAGCATCAGCCTCTCTGTCCCCAGCATCAGCCTCTCTGTCCCCAGCATCAGCCTCTCTCATCCCAGCATCAGCCTCTCTGTCCCGAGCATCAGCCTCTCTGTCCCCAGCATCAGCCTCTCTGTCCCGAGCATCAGCCTCTCTGTCCCCAGCATCAGCCTCTCTGTCCCCAGCATCAGCCTCTCTGTCCCCAGCATCAGCCTCTCTCCTCCCAGCATCAGCCTCTCTGTCCCCAGCATCAGCCTCTCTGTCCCCAGCATCAGCCTCTCTCTTCCCAGCATCAGCCTCTCTCTTCCCAGCATCAGCCTCTCTGTCCCCAGCATCAGCCTCTCTGTCCCCAGCATCAGCCTCTCTGTCCCCAGCATCAGCCTCTCTCATCCCAGCATCAGCCTCTCTGTCCCCAGCATCATCCTCTCTGTCCCCAGCATCAGCCTCTCTGTCCCCAGCATCAGCCTCTCTGTCCCCAGCATCAGCCTCTCTGTTGCCAGCATCAGCCTCTCTCATCCCAGCATCAGCCTCTCTGTCCCCAGCATCAGCCTCTCTGTCCCCAGCATCAGCCTCTCTGTCCCCAGCATCAGCCTCTCTGTCCCCAGTATCAGCCTCTCTGTCCCCAGCATCAGCCTCTCTCATCCCAGCATCAGCCTCTCTGTCCCCAGCATCAGCCTCTCCATCCCAGCCTTCCCCAGGATCAGCCTCTCTCCTCCCAGCCTCCTCCAGCACGCCATGCTCCTCTGCCGACACTCACACACCCGATCGCATACACTCACGCACACACACATTGACGATATTGCACATACGCGCTCATACTCACAACATCCGGAGATACCACATGCTTCTGGCCATGTGATTCTCCGACAGGTCCTGGAAGGTCACAACAGCACAGTATCGAGGCCGAGAAGCAAGCGATATCGCCAGATGCTGTGAGTGTGTGGATGCGATGTGATGTATGTGTGAGGTGTGTGTGAGAGTGAGTGTGAGCCGGTGTACACTGTTAACTATGATACACATCGGGTAACCAAGGGACCTTAGTTACCCGATGTGTATAATGGGCTCCGTGAAGATCCCAGCATCGCAAGGTTATGTCTCGCGCTGCTGGGATCGTGACGGAGCCGGTGTAGAAGCAAGCGATATCCCAGGATGTTGTGAGTGTGTGGATGTGATGTGTGAGGTGTGTGTGAGAGTGAGTGTGATCTGATGTGTGTGTGTGTGCTTACCTGGGAGTCGGAGCTACGTGTCAGTTGGGCAAGAGCGAGCGTGCATTGCGTGAGGGGGGCGGGGCCTGCAGAGAGCCGGGGCGAGAGGCCAATCCGTGTGGTGGGGGCGGGGCCATGGCGAGCCCAGCGGCCAATCAGCTTTGTGTCACCGTAAGGACACAATTTTGGAGCATGACAGACAGACAAACAGACAGACAGACAGAATAAGGCAATTATATATATAGATACCATATTTTTTGTTTTATAAGACGCACTCCAAATTTACAGATTAAAAAGGTAGAAAAAAACTAAAAATAAAAAAAGGTGTCCGTCTTATACTCTGGTGGTATCTTACCGGAAGGGGAGCGGCAGCGGTGATGGAGCGGGGTCACAGGAGGCAGGGGTGGTACTGGAGTAAGTCGATGCTGCTAACACTGCAGTGGGGTCTGTGCTGGCAGCGGTGGGGGCTGTGATGGCAGCGGTTGGGACTGTGCTGGCAGCGTTTGGGTCTGTGCTGGCAGTGGTGCCGGTTGGGATGGCAGTGGTGGGGTCTGTGCTGGCAGCACTCGGGCTGTGCTGGCTTTCTGGAGCAGAGTGGTGTGGCGAGTGTCTTAGATGCTCTGTTGGCGGCTTCAAAGAAATGGCGCCCGGAGGCAGCGCATGTGCAGATGAGATCTTGAGCCGAGAGCTCCATCTGCGCATGCGCCGACTCCAAGCACCATTATTTGAAGCCAGAGCATCTGGGACACCCACTGCACCGCCCTGCTCCACACAGCCGCACACACAGCCATCCATCCACATAGCCAGCCAGCCACTGACAGAGAAATATAGCCACCAGTGTGGCGCTCTGGCCTAGCCAGGTCGTCACAGATAACACACTAACACCCCCACCCCTATTAGACAGGGACAACAGCCAAACAAAAACCCTTGTTGCCTCCCTCCAGTGTCTGATGTCCACACCAGGTGGGGCGGAGCTAAGCGGTTGGCTCCACCCACCGAGGAGTTCACAGGCCTGGAGGTGGGAAAAATGACAGTTTAGTGTTGGAGTTTGAAGTGAGAGGAGCAAGCACTTGGGTGTCTGGGTTTGTGGCCCAGGCACTGACAGCAAGGTTGGCAGACGGTGGTGGCCGTCTGCAGGAGTGGTGAAGCAACGCAGAACCGTAGGACCGGGGTCGGGCGACGGCCCGCCGGTACCGACCGGGGAGCGAAGTGAAGCCAGCACACACAGGCAGGGCCATCGACCCCGACCAGGCTTGGAGCCGCCGACAATAGTCAGATCCGAATGTGACTGGAACCCCAGAGGTTTCACAACAGCAAAAGTCCCGATTGAAGGCAACCGCCCACACCGTGAGGGTATACAGCTACCGACTAAGGCTAGAGACCCAAGGGCCAGCGTCTGCGGGCAAACGGGCTCCTCCGGTACCCATACACCGGGGAGTGGACTACCGTTGGGGATCCAACGTAGTCAAGAAGTACACAGAGGTGCAGGGAAAGACAGCCGCCATCACCTGTCAGGGGAGAGACACAGCAGCCGGCTGTGGGACCCGTCTATCCAGCCGTTTGGTTTACCAAGGCCTTTCTTGCTGAGTGAGTACACCCGTGCCATCCGGCACCGCGCCGCGCTGTCCCTGCAACCCTGCACCTCACCAACCCAGCATTCTTCCACCATCACCTCACCGGGCCCCGGGATCACCAACCCCTACCCACGGAGGGGGGAAAACAACAACCCAGCTGCTCCCCACCATCGCTCCCGGGATCCCCGTCACCAGCAGCGGTGGTGCCCATCTTCACCACAACCCGTGGGTGGCGTCACGGACTAAATCCCTTAACCCAACCACCCCTTTCAGTCACGGGCGAGGGGCGCCGCTCGAGTCCCCGGATCCGACCTACCGCTTGAGCCACCGAGCAGCAGCCGCAGCAGCGCCGGACCGGAGTGCCAGCGAAGGCGCTGCGGCGAGCGAGTCCTCCCCGCCCGCGACACCAGCACAGACAGCCACCTGCACGGACAGCTGCCCACACAGACAGCTGCCTGCAGCCCCAACCACAGCCCGCAAAACAGCCAACACAGCGCCCATTCTCCACCTCCCGATAAGCTACATTCGGAATTTAAGACTCACCCCTCATTTTCATCCCACATTTTTGGGGGGAAAAGTGTATCTTATAATCTGAAATATATGGTGGATCTCTCAGGCCTTATGAGGCTAGTGTACTTACTTTGAAAAACCATGTCAGAATGGCTATATAATCCTGACATTAAATTTAGTATGTTCAGTCCAAAATGATAAAACATTCAATTTTCGCTGACCAAGTGTTACAAATTGGGGCCCCCGTAGCCGCAAGCAGCCTGCTGTAGTTCCTGCTACGCCCTATTTTTGCCTCGGGTCGTCCAGCTGGCTGCTTCATCCTCCACGTCTAAGTGTGGAGAAGTGGCTAGGATGCATGCGCTTGCCGATTTGCCCCAGCCAGAGCCAATGTCCAGTATTTCGCCTAGTGAGCATGCTCAACCTGTTAGTACCATTTCTGAGCCTAAGCCCTCAGTTCGGGCTACTGAGCATGCTCCCACACTTGCGAAAAGCCTCTTTTCTCAGGTACTTGGACTTCGTTCTGTGTCCAAGTCCTGTGTTGTGCCTACTGAGCATGCTTAGGCTGATAGTCTTATTTCTGTTGTTCAGGCTACTGAGCATGCTCAGGCACTTAGTGCATCAGAGGCTAAGTTCAGTAAGGACTTCTGTGGGCATGTCTGTGAGGTGGCAGGCCCTGATAGGCTGGATAGCGTCAGGTGTCCTGATGATGTGGCCAGTCCGGACTTGCTCATGGAGGCCCACCCATATGACCTGCACCCCATCATTGGTCATCAGACGATGACTGGTAGGGTGTTTGGGGCGGTGCTGCCATTGTGTCATCAGTGATGTGGCGGTTCCGGATAGTCCACTGGTGACGTCACTGATGATGTGGCACTCCGCTATTGGCCCCTGGAGGCGCCATTGTGGCTCAAACCAGGTTTGGGGTGGACCCTAGGTGTTAAAAGAGCTTGGAGACCGCACCATTGTGCACAGTCTTCAGATGCACATGATTACACCTTTGATTAGAGCCACATTGTGGCTACAGCCACTAGTTCTGGAAGTGGTAGGTAGGGATAGGTGTCCGGTGCCTGCCACGCCAAGATTTGTGACTTGGCACGTTAGGGTCAGGAGCCGTGCTTCCCCTCCTATCGTTCCAGTACTATTGTAGCAACCCAGTGGAGTTAACTGGGCTGCGGCTGCTATGCCAACTATCCCAGTGTACCCCCTATGCACACAGACAGTGTACCCCAGGACTCTTGTGGTGCTAACAGGGGAGGTCCTGGTTTGGGTGTATGGACCCTGTTGGGTTAACAGGGTTCACAATAGTTCTTGTCCAAGTGACGTTTAACTTGGATCACGCTCATATTATTTCGGAGCCACCCAGCTCTGTATTATCCGCCTGACCAATGAGTTGCCAGCATCTCCTTTACCATCTTGGATCACGGTGGACCCTGACTTGCGATTGGGATATTCACCACCTTTATCCTAATCCGTCAGTTTCCCCGTAACACCAAGCTTGACTGACATCTGCAGCTTATGCTGAGAGTTGTGAGTTTTCTGCAGCATGGACACTGAGGAGCTGTCCGTCAGGGTAGGTGGTTGGAGACTGACTTTAAATTTTCAAAAATGAGGATGCAGATTTTCTTATAAGGATTTTAAAAGTAAGTAGTCATCCTCGTCTGGTCCAAAACATCTATCTAATAATATGTGCATTTTCTATATTGAAATCAAGTGAAACATCCACTTTAAAGGGAGCCTGTCAGGTCGCCCATGCCCCCAGAACCACCAGCAGCTGTGTGTACAAATCTAAATTCCCTTCCTAACAGTCCTTTTATTATATTGCACACATAAGTAGATCTTTAGAAAAAGTATTTCTAAAGTCCATTTATGAGATGCATTAACCTTGTGCTTCCACTGAGCCCCCGCTGTCAAGTGGGAATGCCATCAGTAGTGTGTCTACCAACCTGCGCTTGTATTTCCACATTTTCTGATCATGCTCCTGTGACAGAAGTAAGGAAGGTACATTGTCCTTGTAGCTGGGATCTAGCAGGGTGGTAAGGCAGTAATAAGCATTGGTAAGAATCTTGGCAACTCGGCAGTCGTTGTGCAGGGATTGCAGCATGTATACAAGGCTGCCCAGAGGCAACGGCAATCTGTCCTCGGTGGGAGGTGTAGCATCTGTGTCCTCTGTATCCCCCAGTTATGCTCCAGACATGGAGAAGAGCTGCTTTGGCTGCCACCCTGCTGTTCTTCCTGAAAACTGTCCCCTGGCTGGACAGTTGTGTACCTCTCTACTGTAGGCACAGGAAACCACCCTCTGAGCCATGTGTGGACGACTGGCCTGATAATAGTGAATGGTCCCTGTTCTTCCTCCTCTTCCTCCTGTGCTACCGCCTCATCCTTCATCGCCTGAAGCATTTTTTCATGAAAGCGTAAAAGTGGGATAGTCATAAGCACTAGCCATTTTCGTGGAGTACTCGAAGCAGTGCAAAAGGACACACACATCCCGCATGGAGGCTCACTCGTTGGTCGTGAAATGGTGTTAATGACTCAGCCGTGTGTACTGCAGCTGAAAGTCTATTATAGCCTGCTGCTGCTCGCACAGTCTCTCCAGCACATGTGGGTATGTCGCATGTGAGGCAGTGAGTGGGAAGGCAGAAGTCACACTACAGTGCAGACAGGTGAGCGACAACAGGGTGAGAATTTCGAAAGGACTCATAAACGTCCAGCACTTTTGGCAGCAGCTCTGACTCTCTGAGTAATTTTTCAGGAACCTCTGCCCCACCTAATTCAGCGCATTTGCCAGGCAAGGGACATGCGTCAAACTGGCTAGGCCTAGAGCTGCTACAAGATTTTGCCCATTATCGCACACCACTAGGCTGGGCTTGAGGTTCAGCGGCACCAACCACTCATCTGTCTGTTGGTCAATCCTTGTCCGCAGCTCCTACGTACGTGGTGTGGGATTTTTCCCCCAAACAGAGGAGTGTCATAACAGATGTTCATTTCCATACGTCTGATGCTAAATTTTATGACGCAGGAGAGGTTTTCTTCTGATGACTCTTCCATAAAGTCCATATGTTCATGAAGGTGTCTCTGAATAGTAGAACAATGTACCACAACTCCTGAGTCTGCTAAAGCATCCTGACGGTGTTTTGCAGTCAAGCAGGGGTTCTGATTTGCTCTCAAGCAATCCTACGAGCAGCTCTCAAAGTAATTTTTCTTAGCCTTCCAGACCTTATCTTGACCTCCACTATTCCTGTTAAGTGCCATTTCTTAATTACATTTTGAACTGAGGAACGAGCACCTTTAAAACACTTTTAATCTTCTTATAACCTTCCCTTGCTTTGTGGGACTCCACCATTTTCATTTTCAGAGTGCTAGGCAGCTGCTTAGAAGAACCCATGGCTGCTGTTTTTTGGCACAACGTTAGAGGAGGGCTGGATCTTTATAAAGCTGTGAAATTTGCTTTGTCTGGCCTTTCCTAACGATGATAGTTAACAAGCTATAACCCTAACAGGCCAATTAAGGTCTGAAACTATGGTCAAAGTTATCTAAGCACACAACTCTCCAAGGATGTCCAAACCTTTCCATAAGCCAATTTTCCATTTTGTGATTTTTAAAATGTAAAAGGTAATTATGTATACTTATAATTATACTTATATATTGTACTTTTTGCCTTTTGAATGCCTTTTGCTTTGCTTGACTGTTCACAATAACAGTAATTTTTACCAGGGGTGTCCAAACTCTTGCATGCCACTGTATATGGAGGAGACAGATTATGAGCAGCTTTGTAGGTCAATGTTACTAATTTGAGCTGGATACTTTAGGAAATTGGTAGCCAATGAAGTTATTTGAAGAGAGGAGAAGAGGAGGAGTACTGAGTAGAGTGGTGGTATAATTGGGCAGTGAAATTAAGGATGAACTGGAGAGGTATGGGACTATTAGCATGAAGGCCAATATGCAGGATATTTCATTAGTCAACGCGGGCATCATGAGGCATGCACTAGCATTTTAGTAAATTTAGGGTTGAGGAAAGGACAGATTCTGGAAATATTTTTGAATTTATGGCGACAAGAGGCGGTATGAGTTTGGATGTGCAGTTTGAAAGACAGGGCAGAGTCAAGATTTACTCCAAGGCAGCGGATTTGTGGTACAGAGGAAATTGTGATGCCATTTGTTAAAACAGGTAGATCAGGTAGAGGAGTTACGTGGAATGCAAGAAAGTTGATTAGTTCTGTTTTGCCCACAACGAGCTTTGGAAAGTGATAAGGGAAGAAGGAGGATATGGCTGATAGACAGTCTGGGATTCCAGATGGCAGAGAGGTGTCATCTGGGCCAGAGAGATAGATCTGAGTGTTATCAGAGTATAGGTGGAACTGGAAGCCATAGAACTTTATGAATTAGCCCATGCCAAAGGTATAGATGGATGGTTATATAGGCGCGTGTACTGATGTAAAACAAAACACTGCACGCGCCGATGCCTCTCATAGTCTTCACCACAGTGTCTTCAATAAAATGGCACCGTAGATCGTGGCATGCGCATGCGCGGACTTCAGGACTATTTTAATGATCACATAATTTCTGTGGCAATGCGCACGTGCCCCCAACAACAGCGATGGCGGCATGATATTCAAATTAAAAAAACGGGGCAAGTCAGGAGGACTCCAGAAGAGGAATAAATACCAAGGACCCAACCCACAAAGGCCCAGTCCGATGCACACATCAATCAAAGTGCAGTGCATTTCTGCAACTTTGATTAAAAATATTTCATCAATCAAGCATCCGATCTTTCTATAACAGGTGTGATGGTGGAATATGGGGAATTGTGTACCATTTTGTGTGGGTTAATATTTGGGCGTGGTTCACTGTCCATTCTGTATTCCTTATGTGTACATTGTCCTATTTGCAGGTTTAATTCCTCCCCTGCCAGGCTTTTGTTCCTAAATCGGTGGAGGGGGCGTGAGATCCACCTAAACTCTCTGCTTACCTAAAGAATTGGGCAGTCTGTTTGAGAACTTCAGGAGAGAAGGATTGATCCTCTGGAAGAAGCTGCGGCTTCTCAGAGAGAACTGGACATTTATTTATCGCTTTCTGGACTATATTCGTGTTTCTTTACTAATTTTACCCTCTGTTTTGTGGATTATGTTATGGACCGTTTTGTTTTGCTTGGAATAAATATGCTTTGGATTGCTCACTCATCTCTCACTCTGTTGATTGTGTGATATGGGAAAAGGACCCCGTGACAACAGGTATGCCTGGATTCAGTATCCAAGTGTCAGTATGGCACTGCATTTACCTCACATAGTCACATAGAAAAATCCTGGTGGTTGGTTCTCTTTACGTGCCATGGATGTATTAATTTCTTCTAAAGAATCTACATTTCCTGGTGGTGATTTGCATGGAGAGCTATTCTTCAGGACTATCTGATTTCCAGATATCATTTTTACTTATGTTTTAATTTTTGTCTTTACTTTTAATAACTTTTTTAGGATGAGTTTCTCAGAATGTGGCACAATGTTTATCTGATTTTCCTGGCACTGAAAAATTACATTCATTGCATTGTTATCGGAAAAGGATAGAGTTATACAGCCTACATGGGATGCGTGCACATTTTCTTGTTAGCTGGATTTTTAGCGGTGTTGTTGCATTATATTATTTATAACTGTTCTTAATATTCTTGCCTTGGGCTGACCTCTTGAATTGTGTTTTTAGTTTTATTTTTTTTTTACTTTTGCATGATGTCACTTTTCTTGAACTAATAAAGCTTTAAATAAATATTTTCACACTTTTTCTATTGCTACCTTCATTTTTAGGTATTCACAATCTCTTCATATATCTATTTGTAGATAGATAGTAGTTCCAGTAGGTCATGATATGATGTAATTTGTTGTCACTCTGAGTCTGGCTCAAAACTTGCCGAGTGGACTCAGGACAACTTCTGCAGAGCCAGACACTCTACACAATGCTGCTTTTGAGCTGCACAGACAGGCTTGGGCGTTGACCAGCTGGGCTCTTGTTGGTGATTGGGCTTGTTGGAGTTAATTTCAGCTAGCCTGTGAATTACTGCTTGAGACACATCTTGCAAGGGACCTATCACAGTCACCTGCACACTTTTTAAGATGGTGGAGCCTGTTCTTCTATGCTGATAATAGCTTTATGCAATCCTAGTCCTTGTGCGTTGTTATCCAGGTGCTGGTGTACTTTTGTGATCTGCTTGGTGTGTTGTGGAAATACTTTTGTTGTCTGAAATTTCCTTCCTTCCTTTAGTTTATTCCTGATCACTTATTGTCTATACTTCTGTGAGTGATTGCTGTGTGTTTGAGTTTTGGTTTTCCATATCTATTTACGTGTGTGGATTAATCACTCCTGTTCCATCCCTCACCTGGGAGAAGAGAGGGGGTTTCAGGAGCTAGGGCAAGTAAGGCGGTCTAAACATCATCACCTTCAGATGTATCTTTGGGATCAGAGTCAGCCAGGGTTCCCCCTAGTCTGAGGGCCAGTTTAGGCTCCCCTACCGAGTGTCAGGACTACTTCTGCAAAGTCAGACACTCCACACGATGCTGCTTTTGAGATGCAAAGAAAGGCTCAGGTGTCGACCAACTGTGCTCTTGTTGTTGACTGGGCGTGTAGGGGTTAATTTCTGCTAGCCAGTGGATTACTTCTTGCGTCACATGTTGCAGGAGACCTATTACAGTCACCTTTGCCCTTTTTAAGATGGTGGAACTTGTTCTCCATAGCTGTATGCGATCCCGGTCCTTGCGCTTTGATATCCATTTACTGGTGTACTTTTGTGAGCTGTTTGATGTGTTATGCAAGTACTCTTGTCTGTTTATTTCCTTCCTTCCCTTAGTTTCCTCCTGATAATGTGTGTCTATACCTCTGTGAGTTTGTGTTTTGGTCCCCCCCCTTTGTTTATTTGTGTGGGATTAATCACTCCGGCCTCGGCCCTCTCCTGGGTTGAGGGATGGAGGCCACTAGACCGGGGTTGTTCAGAAGTAGGGCAAGGTAGGTGGCCCAAACTTCATCACCTTCAGACGTATCTTTGGGATCATGGTCACCCATGGTTCCCTTAGTTTAGGCTTCCCTGCGCCTAGTGATCCCTTCACACCCTGTGACAATTGTGCATATTTTGTACAGCTTTGGTGTTGATTACATGGCTAACATTTAGAGATAACATCATTTTATTGTCTGTTAAAATCAACCTTTTTACATGCATTTAATTGACATGGGCAACATAATAAGACATTGTAGTACTCTATTCCTTGCTTCTATTCTCACCGGGAGCAACATCCTCATTGAGTTTGTATGTTCCTGTGGAGTGCACCTGTGATGCCCCTGGACTATCAGGTCATCACAGGGTATTGCACAATCTGCCCTCCCGTGCAGTATCCACCTCCTTTTTGGTTTTGGGTCCCTTACTAGATGGTGTTGCCTACATCAGCTAATCAAATCCTAGGTACACTCTGCACCACACCCACCAAACACACCAGTGGACGGCTTGAGTGGAATAGAGTCGCCCACCTGGGGTGGTTAGAGAGGGGAGGTCAGGAGTGTGAGAAGTAGGAGAGGGAAGTCTAGAAGTGGAAGTGAGAGGAGGTCGGGAGCAGGGCTCCTGGGAAGCAATCTAGGTGGCAGACGTTGGTCTGGGCCTAGAGGAGCTGGACCCCCGGTCGCAGGGGATTGTGGCAAGGGGCACGGATCTGTCGAGGAGGACAGCCGGCGGCCTTGCACCATCACCAAGGCACAACGGGGTATGTGGACCCTAGGTCAGGGAGTAGCTTCAGGCAACCTGACAATTTACCCGAGGAGAACGGAGTCTTCAAGTGCCGTTCCCACCCTCTCCATAATCGGGGTACTAGCGCAACGAGGGGGATAGGACTTTCCACTCAAAGCGGTCCAAAAAATCCCAAGCGTGAACCCTGAGAGCAATCTCCCACACTTACCCATAGTGAGGAGTGGGACCCGGCAGGTTTTATACCACGGGGACCAACAGAGAAGTAAACTTAGTGCCTGGAGGCAGGTCACGGATCACCAGGCAGCACCATTGGGGACGGGACATGAACTAAGCTCCCCTCAGTGGCAGTGGTATCCAGAATTTTGGTTTATCCAGTTGTCGGTGTCAGCTTAATGGACTGAGTGAGTACGCAAGTGACCCTCTTGCATCCAACGGCACTCCCCTACCATCACCGAGCCCCGGGGTATTCCCCCTACCCATGGAGGGTCACAACACCTGGCTGCCCCATTCCATCATCGCCGGGTACTTTCAACTGCAGCGGTGGTACTCCTAATTACCACATACCATGGGTGGCGTGACGAACTTTATAACCTCCCTTGTAAATACCCCCCATCATTTGAGTGGCCGCACGACCCCCGGGGCCGGAGACCCTCGAGCCACCGCGGATTTGGATCTGAGCAGCTCGGCTGCTGGCACAGGGGCGGCACACACATATAGTATATTTTGTTATTCTACTGAAGGTAGTTGATCCTTACGTCATCTTACATACTTGTGGCTTGAGTACTAAATGTAATATTTCTGTAAGTGTATGAGCCTGTGGAATAGTTGAAGCAGCAGAAACATAATACAGAGACAATCTGCACTTCACTGCATTCCTAAATCATTTTCCTCTGATGAGAAGTGCAAATTGTAGACAGAATGTAGCATTTATAAGCAGATTACAGAGATGGTTACAGATAGATTTTATGTATGTCTTCCTTATTCTCTTTTGTAAGTACAAATATTGTTTGGAAGCCTTGATGATATCTGTATACAAATATAGGTATACTAGTAAATAGTATGCATCTTCTTATTGCAGAGCCTTCATATATCAGGGTCAGGGATGGAATCTCAGACATTTCTTCTCTTGAGTTGATGTCCTTCACCCTTATTTTCCTCAGTAACAGCTTAATTGTCTTAATGATTTTAATTGGTTTAATAATCCATGAACTGGAGGTGGAAAATTGTTTCATACACTATCTTAGATATTTCTCTTGAATTGGAAAACAAGTTAATATTCTTTAACTCCCGATTTATTAAAACTGGCATTGTGCAAGCCAGCCTTAATGAAGTGAGCGCCGGAGTAAAATGTGCCAATCTCATTAAGATAAATTAAGCACATCTTACAACTGCCATGTACCCCTGCCAAAAATGTTACTGCAGCCACGGACTTGTGTACATTTCTGGGGTAAATTTTGATGAAATTCTAAGATGGGCTATATCACGCTTCTTTTCACCCAAACTCAGCCCACTATGATGTGATTGCAGAATAGGGATGGACAAGGGACACCTTTACTGTACATCACGCTAGGGGACACTAGTCTATCCCTAACCTGAAGGTTACCCCTAATTGTGGAGATGCCTAAGTCCCATACCTGGCTAGTCTCCTGACCCCAACTAATCTGTTCCCCTCCCCCCCAAGTAGGGAAGGGGCACAAGTGTAATGGCAACACAGATAAAGACAGACAAAGAAAAACCAAAACTCAGACACAATGCAAACTCACAGGAGCAAATAGAAAGAAAATAAGGAGAAAAGCAAGAGCAGTAAGGCAGCAACAAAAGGACAACAATGGTTAACACCATAACTGCTCTCAGCAATAAAGTACTACAGCCACCAGTAAGCCTGGATCACAGCACCTCACCAGACCAGTGTGGACTGTCTATAGCTGGCATTAATGCAATTGTCTAGCCAGAATATATAGAAGAGGAACAAATGTGACTGACTTCCCCACAGCATGTGATCAAATGAAATTAAGAAGCAGTCCAGCAGGGATTAACTCTTGCTAGCCTGCCTATGAAGTACAAGTCTGTGAATCGACCCTCGAGTCTCCCTACACTGAGCACAGACATCAGAGAAGTTAACAGGCACAGTGCCAGAATCTGTAGTCTCCACTAGAGTTGAGCGAGTACCTAACTATTTGTACTCACTATACTCATAACGAATACTGTCTAATACTCGTGTATTCATTCTGAATAGCATGTGCAATGCAAGTCAATGGGGAAAAACTTGCAATGTAACAAGTAACCCGAATTCCACAGTATTTGCTACTTGCACGAATAGTTCAGCATTCGGGTTACTCGTTAGTTTACGAGTTTTCCCCTTTGACTTGCATTGCACACGCTATTCAGAATGAATACATGAGTATTAGACAGCACTCGTTATGAGTATAGCGAGAGCGACTAGTTAGGTTCTTGCTCAACTCTAGTCTCTACAGATCTTGATGATGCCATGATAGTTGCCAATGCCGGCAAAGTCCTCCTTGTGACCCTGGCATGAAAAAAGCCAAAAGCCCGAACATTTTTTGCACAATCGCAAAATATTTGGCAACATTTTAAGGTGTTTTACACCAGATTCCTAGCAAAAATGCCTTGACATAATATCTAATTTACTGTAAATGTAATATACTGTACACTGAAGAATAAAATGTTTGCATGATGTCACAAGCTTAAAGGCAATAATATCTGCAGTAAATGTCAATTTGCAAGTTCAGTCTTCCATAGCAAGATGTGACAGAAAGATGAAAAGCGGGAAGGGAGACACGAGTAAGAACAATGGACTGATAGAAAGTGGTATAAGGGATACTTCTCACATAGCGAGATCGCTGCTAAGTCACGGTTTTTGTGACGCACCAGTGACCTCATTAGCGATCTCTCTGTGTGTGACACTGAGCAGCGATCTGGCCCCTGCTGTGAGATCGCTGCTCGTTACACACAGTGCTGGTTCATTTTTTGGACGTTGCTCTCCCGCTGTGAAGCACACATCGCTGTGTTTGACAGCGAGAGAGCAATGATCTGAATGTGCAGGGAGCAGGGAGCCGGCTTCTGGCAGCCTGTGGTAAGCTGTAACCAAGGTAAATATCGGGTAACCAAGTGAAGCGCTTTGCTTGGTTACCCGATATTTCCCTTGGTTACTAGTGTCTGACGCTCTCAGGCTGCCAGTGCTGGCTCCCTGCTCCCTGCACACGTAGCCGGAGTACACATCAGGTAAATAAGCAAAGCGGTTTGCTTATTAACCCGATGTGTACTCTGGCTACGAGTGCAGGGAGCCAGCGGTAAGCGGTGTGCAGTGGTAACCAAGGTAAATATCGGGTAACCAAGCGAAGTGCTTTGCTTGGTTACCCGATATTTACCTTAGTTACCAAGCGCAGCATCGCTTCCACGCATCGCTGGTGGCTGGGGGCTGGTCACTGGTTGCTGGTGAGATCTGCCTGATTGACAGCTCACCAGCGACCATGTAGCGACGCACCAGCGATCCTGACCAGGTCAGATCGCTGGTGGGATCGCTGGAGCGTCGCTAGAGTGTGACGGTACCCTTAGATGGAATTCAGACTAGAACATAATTTCAATATAATATCCGATTAATAAACAAACACATATGCGCACGTTAAGTCCTGCTGTCGGAGATTGACAGCAGGATTTAAGTAGTTAACTTTGCAGAGGATTAGAGACATCAGATCAGCTGATATGTGCAGGGGAAGATGTGGGGTCAGCGTTTGAGCCCACATCATAGTCAGGCAATTAATGCAATAAAATACAATCAAAACATCGCCGCTGCCCAAAATGGTACAAGTGAAAACATTAGCTCAGGCTGCAAATAATGAGCCACAATACAACTCCAGATCAGAAAAATTTAACACATTACGAGTTTTGGAAAATGGCGACAAAAGCAAAATTGCAAAATTCTTTTTTTTTTTTAATTTCTGATTTTTTTTACAATTTAAATTAAAAAAAAATACAAATTTAGTATTTATGTGCTCATAGTGACCTGGGGAAGCATGTTGGTAGGTCAGTTTTACCATATATTGAACATGGTAAATTAAAAAACTAAAAAAAACTGTGTGGAATTGAACTTTTTTTTTGCAATTTCACCTTACTTGGAATTTTTTTTCCTGTTTTCGAGAAATAGGCAGAATAAATGGTGTCATTCAAAAGTACAACTCATCCCATAAGAAAAAAGTCGTCATATGGCTATATTGACAAAAAGGTTCTTGGTACTTGGAGGAAGGGAAGGAAAAAAACAAAAAAAAAAAAAAAAGGAAAATTGCCTGGAAGTGAAGGGGTCAACCCCTTTACAACCAAGGACGTACCGATACATCTTTGGTCGCCTATCTTTAGTTACTGCCGGCTCTGTTGGCAAGCCTGCAGTAATCTCCGCATATGTTTGCTGATCTGATCAGCAGACAAGTGGGGCTAAAGCTGGGTTCACACTAAACGACAGCGACAACGACGTCGCTGTTACGTCACCATTTTCGGTGACGTAACAGCGACCTTGTAAGTCGCTGTTATGATCGCTGCTTAGCTGTCAAACACAGCAGAAGCAGCGATCATAAGGTCGCTGTGCTACATGTTCAGAGAGCAGGGAGCCGCGCTTAGCGCTGGCTCCTTGCTCTCCTGCAGCACACATCGGGTTAATTAACCCGATGTGTGCTGCAGCTACATGTCACAGTTCAGAGAGCAGGGAGCCGCGCTTAGCGCTGGCTCCTTGCTCTCCTGCAGCACACATCGGGTTAATTAACCCGATGTGTGCTGCAGCTACATGTCACAGTTCAGAGAGCAGGGAGCCGCGCGCACTGCTTAGCGCTGGCTCCTTGCTCTCCTTGCTACAGTATACATCGGGTTAATTACCCGATGCATACTGCAGCCACATGTCACAGTGCAGGAGCCGGCACTGGCAGCAAGAGCGGAGGCTGGTAACCAGCGTAAACATCGGGTAACCAGGGAAAGGTCTTCCCTTGGTTACCCGATGTTTACGCTGGTTACAGCTTACCGCAGCTGCCAGTGCCGGCTCCTGATCGCTTCATTTCGTCGCTCTCTCGCTGTCACACACAGCGATGTGTGTGTCACAGCGGGAGAGTGACGACCAAAAAATGAAGCTGGACATTCAGCAACGACCGGCGACCTCACAGCAGGGGCCAGGTCGTTGCTGGATGTCACACACAGCGACAGCGACGGGACGTCGCTGCAACGTCACAGAAAATGGTGACGTAGCAGCGACGTCGTTGTCGTTGTCGCTGTGTGTGACACCAGCTTAACAACCGCAGGTGGATAAGAGATCCACCCACACCAGTTAATCCTTTAGATCACGCTGTCAAACATTGAGAGCGTGATTTAAATCATGGGGCACCAATGTGTTGTGATGATAGCACGGGGTCAGATGATGACCCCTGATGCTGCCATGACTCACTTCCTGTGAGAGCCGACAGAGCGCCGACACTCACAGGAAATGAGCATTTCTGCTGATAAGAGCGGTGCTGCTCTGATCAGCAGAAATGCACAGGCAATCGAACTTTGCAGTGATAAACTCCCCTAGGAGGACTAGTAATATAAATAGAAAGTGTTAAAAAAGTTTTTAAAAATATGAAAAAATAAAAAAAGCTAAAAGTTCAAATCACCCCTCTTTCGCCCCATTAAAAAAAACCCAGTTAAATAAAATGAAAAAATACACATATTAGATATTGCTGCGTTCAAAAATGCCCAATCTATCTAAATATAAAATCAATTAATCTGGTATATGGTGTGCTGAGAAAAAAAATTCCAAATGCCAAAATTACATTCTTTGGTTTCCGCAAATTTTTTTAAAAATGCAATAACAAGCGATCAAAATTTAGCATCTGCACAAATATGGTACCATTAAAAACATCAGCTCGAGACCCAAAAAATAAGCAGTCACTGATCGCCAGATCCTGAAACATAAGAACGCTACGGGTCTCAGAAAATGGCAACAAAAGCACTGTTTTTTGGACAAATATCTGAATTTTTTTATAGTAAAACTATACATGTTTGATATCTACAAACTCATACCGACCTGAGGCAACACACCCACACATCAGTTTTTCCATATAGTGAACATGGTAAATAAAAGACCCAAAAACAATGGTGCAATTGCCCTTTTTTTGCAATTTCACTGCACTTGGATTTTTTTTTTTTTAATTTTCCAGTACGCTATATGGTAAAACTAATGCCCTCATATGGCAATATTGATCGAAAAATAAAAAAGGAATGGTTCTCAGAAAAAAGGAAGGAAATAAGAAGAAAATGAAAAATAGAAAATCGCCCTGTGGTAAAGGGTTAATTAAAGGTGTGGTCCACAAGATTTTGATGGACTATAAGATATGTCATCAATATCAGATCAGTGGGTGTCTGACCCCACCAGTCAGCTGTTAAAAGTTTCACTGGAAGCCATATGTAAACACGTTGCATGGAGAATAAGAACAATTCATGATAAGAGTGTAATATCTGCCCTTGACCACAGATTTAGGATGGCTGTCACAGACAGGCTAGAGGCTAGCCACCAAGTCGGCAGGATCTCAAAAACCCTCAAACCCTTCAACCCCTGTACAGAGATTTGGAATTACACAAGGTCCAGGAGATCGCTGCCTATGGAAGGCTGCAATCCAGGAAAGAGTGGTCGTCAGGCAGAGTCCAAACCAGGAGGCACAATAAGGGACAAAATCGGCAGGCAGGAGCGTAGTCAGGAAATCAGGCAGAGGTCAAAACTGGAGATGGCAGCGAGGTACAAAATTGGCAGGCAGGAGAGTTGTCAATGACCAGGCAGAGGTCAAAACACAGGGATCAATAGTCAAAACAGAACAGGAACCAGACACTAGCAGGAATATAAAACTATCTCTGGCAGTGACCAGAAGACAAGAGGGGGAATTAGAAGGGTGTGGTTTCTTCCCATTGGCTGTAGCTGAATGGTGGTACCTACAGTCAGCCAGTGGTACTGCAGGTCCCAGGGAAACCCAGCCTAGTGGATGAGCAGAGCCTATAAACCAGCAGAGCCTATAAACCAGCAGAGCCACTGGCACCGACTCCTCTCCTATCACCAGGACAGTCCATGGCAGGAATACAGCGGCACATGGTGACGAAGCAGGAGTTGCAGGAGCGGACTCTGGTGATAACATGACAAAGACCAGCTGTTCTGCAGTGCTCAGCAGCTTCCTCTACACATTTAATAGGTCTGTGCAGTTCAGCTCTATTTAATCTGACCAATGCCCTAGTTTATATCAGCTGCTTGGGGGGGCTGCTGGGTGTTGAGCCTTCAGCTGCTTGGGGGGGCTGCTGGGTGCTGAGCCTTCAGCTGCTTGGGGGGGCTGCTGGGTGTTGAGCCTTCAGCTGCTTGGGGGGGCTGTTGGTTGTTGAGCCTACACCAATCTGATACTGATGACTTATCCTGAGGATACATCATCAATAAACCCTTTAATTGTACATAAACGCAATATACATAATTAAACAAGAAATGTGTAAATTCTATCTTCCTTCATTCCACCCAGATTCTCCAGAAGCTTTGTCAGATATTGAAGACAGCAGAAAATCTGCTGACACTTTTGTTATGTGAGATGAACAGTTTCGACAAGATTAGTTTTTCAAAATGAGAACTCAGGATTTTTTCAATAAAGTGGTCACATCTATTACGTGCTCCGAGCTGGAGGCAGGACCCGGAGCTTCCTTAGAAGGGTCAGAGAAATTAAAATCAAATGAAAGTCTTCTTTTTTATCCTCGCAACATTTATTATCTGTCAGTAGAAAGTGAAGGATTTCGAAGAAAAGAAGTGAAATATTTATAAGATGCCGTATACACAGCAATGCCCTCAAGAACACTTCTGTATATACACAAACAATATTGAACTAACTAAAGTTAACTGCTTAAAGAGAACCTACAACCTCCTCTAAAACTTCATCAAGTAAAAAATATCAAACTATAACTCTTCCTAAAGCATATATAAAGAAAATCATTTTTTACTAATAAAAGATTTGTCCTTTTAGGACAGGTAGGTAGAAGTTAGTTTACATTAGCCTCAACACTGTCTCTCTACATTGAGTAGCTATGTGAGCCTTCCTGCCTCTGCACTGACATTGTGTGCAGCATGTAAACACAGGAGAGATCTGTGCTGCTGTATTTGTGGCGCCCCTGACCTGGTCAGGCACCACTGAGTACTGCATCCAAGCTGGGTGAGTGCAAACAGGTAATCCAAAAGGCTGGAGGAGGGTGTGTACGCACAGACACATAGTGACCAGGTCTCACACACCTTTGAGGGGACCCCTGGGCAGACCCAGGAGGGGGCGTGCCTCCACATCCAATCAGGGGGTGCGTTTGAGAGGCTGGAAGCTAGGTTGCAAGGGCAGTCAGGAAAAGGAGCTGGAGGTAGCCAGTCTGAAGTGGAGACGCAGGAGAGCGGACCCGCTAGTCAGACCCTGCACGTGTAGTGGCCGATGGCGGGGGAGAACGGTCACCAGTAGTTGGACAGAAAGACGCTGAGGAAGCCAGCTGCTCGAGTAAGACGCTGAGGAAGTCAGCTGGTCGTGTACGGAGACTTCTGGTGGCTAGGCACGCACGGGGGACAAGACAAAACAATCACTGATCTCAGGGAGATCAGCCAGAGAAAACACTGCCGGCAGCCAGCAAAGGCGCTCAACACAGTGAAATCCTAGATGCATTGCCCCCTGGGAAATATGCAAATCAAAAAAGGTCCACGGAGCCTCTGTTAGGAGTCTCGACACGGAAAATGGCCAGATATCCCTCCGGGAAGGACCCAGCCAAGGAGTGGCTCTTTTTAAGGAGACCACCATAACCACCATATTAAGTGGCCCTTTTAGTCAATATCCAGCTTTTGACGAGTTTAAAGGTATGACAAGGGAAATACCAATATGGTGGTCTCCTAAAAAGAGCCACTCCTTGCCTAGGTCCTTCCCGGAGGGATATCTGGCTATTTTCCGTGTCAAGACTCCTAACAGAGGCTCCGTGGACCTTTTTGATTTGCATATTTCCCAGGGGGGAATGCACCTAGGATTTCACTGTGTTGAGCGTCTTTGCTGGCTGCCACAAGTGTTTTCTCTGGCTGATCTCCCTGAGATCAGTGATTGTTTTGTCTTGCTGGTCCTATAAATGCACACAGATAAGACTTGTATAGGGTGCCAGTCACACAGGTACATGTGTGTCTGGCTTACAGCGTTTTGGTGATGCCCATACTATTATATCAGCTGCCCAGCACTATATAAGTGCACCTCACCATATAGACACCCCAATTCACCCAACTAACATTGAAGGGCTAAAAAATGAAAAGGGCTGGATAAAAATGGAAAAATGTGCAAAAACTTTTCCATAAAAAACAGACAATAATACAGTGTATTAAGATTGGCTGGATCAAGCTATGTTGTGTCTTCATGGTTTTCACCAATAAAGAGCGCGACTTGTGCCTCCATATTTATGCAAGCCTATTACAAGTCAGCTATATATCCACATATTAAAGCTAAATTTGTTCTATGTGAAGCAGTATATATATATATATATATATATATATACAGTTAGGTCCAGAAATATTTGGACAGTGACACAAGTTTTGTTATTTTAGCTGTTTACAAAAACATGTTCAGAAATACAATTATATATATAATATGGGCTGAAAGTGCACACTCCCAGCTGCAATATGAGAGTTTTCACATCCAAATCGGAGAAAGGGTTTAGGAATCATAGCTCTGTAATGCATAGCCTCCTCTTTTTCAAGGGACCAAAAGTAATTGGACAAGGGACTCTAAGGGCTGCAATTAACTCTTAAGGCGTCTCCCTCGTTAACCTGTAATCAATGAAGTAGTTAAAAGGTCTGGGGTTGATTACAGGTGTGTGGTTTTGCATTTGGAAGCTGTTGCTGTGACCAGACAACATGCGGTCTAAGGAACTCTCAATTGAGGTGAAGCAGAACATCCTGAGGCTGAAAAAAAAGAAAAAATCCATCAGAGAGATAGCAGACATGCTTGGAGTAGCAAAATCAACAGTCGGGTACATTCTGAGAAAAAAGGAATTGACTGGTGAGCTTGGGAACTCAAAAAGGCCTGGGCGTCCACGGATGACAATAGTGGTGGATGATTGCCGCATACTTCCTTTGGTGAAGAAGAACCCGTTCACAACATCAACTGAAGTCCAGAACACTCTCAGTGAAGTAGGTGTATCTGTCTCTAAGTCAACAGTAAAGAGAAGACTCCATGAAAGTAAATACAAAGGGTTCACATCTAGATGCAAACCATTCATCAATTCCAAAAATAGACAGGCCAGAGTTAAATTTGCTGAAAAACACCTCATGAAGCCAGCTCAGTTCTGGAAAAGTATTCTATGGACAGATGAGACAAAGATCAACCTGTACCAGAATGATGGGAAGAAAAAAGTTTGGAGAATAAAGGGAACGGCACATGATCCAAAGCACACCACATCCTCTGTAAAACATGGTGGAGGCAACGTGATGGCATGGGCATGCATGGCTTTCAATAGCACTGGGTCACTTGTGTTTATTGATGACATAACAGCAGAAAAGAGTAGCCGGATGAATTCTGAAGTGTACAGGGATATACTTTCAGCCCAGATTCAGCCAAATGCCGCAAAGTTGATTGGACGGCGCTTCATAGTACAGATGGACAATGACCCCAAGCATACAGCCAAAGCTACCCAGGAGTTCATGAGTGCAAAAAAGTGGAACATTCTGCAATGGCCAAGTCAATCACCAGATCTTAACCCAATTGAGCATGCATTTCACTTGCTCAAATCCAGACTTAAGACGGAAAGACCCACAAACAAGCAAGACCTGAAGGCTGCGGCTGTAAAGGCCTGGCAAAGCATTAAGAAGGAGGAAACCCAGCGTTTGGTGATGTCCATGGGTTCCAGACTTAAGGCAGTGATTGCCTCTAAAGGATTCGCAGCAAAATATTGAAACTAAAAATTTTTTTTTGGGTTTGGTTTATTTGTCCAATTACTTTTGACCTCCTAAAATGTGGAGTGTTTGTAAAGAAATGTGTACAATTCCTACAATTTCTATCAGATATTTTTGTTCAAACCTTCATATTAAACGTTACAATCTGCACTTGAATTCTGTTGTAGAGGTTTCATTTCAAATCCAATGTGGTGGCATGCAGAGCCCAACTCGCGAAAATTGTGTCACTGTCCAAATATTTCTGGACCTAACTGTATATATATATATATATATATATATATATATTGCAGGCTTTGGTGGTACATTCAATGGGTTTAGCTCCCGGAGACTAAAAATCAGTGGAGAACCTTGTGACAACGGAAACCTCTCAATTAGAGAAAGCACTTGCTAGGTATACTGCCTTGTTCTTCAATAAATCCATTTTATCTGTCGGACCATGCTGGGAAACGTTATGACTTACAATGTTGCCTTACTCTCGGCTGGAACAGAAATTGGTGAATTTATTTTGTAATTCATCGGATCCTTTCATCAGGAAAGTGAAATATGTGCAGATCCGTACCATGGGAACATTTGCCATTAAACCAGCCCCAGGAGCAAATGATTAAAAAAAGAAAAATCCTCCTCATGCCAGCTGTTTGTATGTGATCTGTCCTCATCTTTAATAAATACATATATATATATACAGTAGAGACCAAAAGTTTGGACACACCTTCTCATCTCTAGAACATCTGTTAAGAGGAGACTTTGTGCAGCAGGCCTTCATGGTAAAATAACTGCTAGGAAACCACTGCTAAGGACAGGCAACAAGCAGAAGAGACTTGTTTGGGCTAAAGAACACAAGGAATGGACATTAGACCAATGGAAATCTGTGCTTTGGTCTGATGAGTCCAAATTTGAGATCTTTGGATCCAACCACCGTGTCTTGGTAGAAAAGGTGAACGGATGGACTGATTCCCACCGTGAAGCATGGAGGAGGAGGTGTGATGGTGTGGGGGTGCTTTGCTGGTGACACTGTTAGGCCCGTTTCACATGTCAGTGAAAAACAGTGACGTTTTTCACTGGCGTGTAAAACACGCACATGTCCCTGCGTGTGCCGTGATTCACGGCACACGTGGGTTGTCTAAGTGCAATCCGGGCTCCATTCTGCGTGGCCCGTGATTGCACTTAGAAAACAACTCACCTGCGCTCGCTCCCGCTGTCCATGGTGCTGATCGCTCCCGCGGTGCAGCATCCGGCCGGCGGTGACCCCCGCAGCAGCTGCTTCCAGGTCGGCTGTGTCGCGCATAATAAATATGCGCGACAATAATGAGCCGGCTCAGAAGCAGCAGGGAGAACGGGCTGCAGAGGACATCGCTGGACGCCGGATGAGTTAAAATGTTTTTTATTTTAAAAGCACGTTTTTTTCTGGCACGTGTTTCACGGACCACACCACTGCGTGGTCCGTGGAACATCAGTGATGCCATAAAAAAAATGGACATGTCTCCTTGCGGCAATCACGGACACGCGGGTACGCTGCACGGAGACACGTGCAATGAAAAATCACTGACGTGTGAGCAGACCCATTCATTATAATGGGTCTGCGTATGTCAGTGATTCTGGTACGTTTTAAAAAAAGCACAAAAATCCCAGAATCACTGACGTGTGAAAGGGGCCTTAGGGATTTACAGTGGAACCTTGCTTAACGAGTAACCCACTTAACGAGAATTTCGCTTAACAAGCAAAGCTTTCTGTAAATTTGTAACCCGGTTTACGAGAAAGCTTTGCTGTATGAGCAAAATTCTCACCGCACACACATATGGTTTCGTACATCCACCGCGCTCTGACCCGCACTTGCAGTCCACTTAAACACACATGCACTCACACACATACAGTATTATGCTCACCTTACCTTCCGTTCCACCGCCGGCCTCCTGGGTCTTGTAGTCCGCCGGCTCATTGCAACGTCCTCGCGGTGAACTACAAGACCCAGGAGGCCAGCGATGGAATGGAGGGTAAGGTGAGCATAATATGTATACCTTCAGTTCCATCGCCGGCCTCCTGGATCCTGTAGTTCACCGCTCCACTCCAGGCTGTGCATCGGCAACCATAGTGACAAAGCAGGAAGTTCTGCTGTCAGACGCTACTCAAAGGAGGCGCGCTAGCCAATGAAAGGCAAGCAACTCCTGCCTTTGACGTCAGCGCTCTGGCAGCGGAAGTTCCTCCCTCGTCGTTATGGTAATCTGATACACAGCCCGTACCGGAGAGCAGCAAGTCCCAGGAGACCGGCGATGGAACGGAAGGTAAGGTGAGCATAATATGTGCGTGCTTGTGTGTGTTTGTACGTGTTTGTACGTGTGTGGAATGACACAATAAGGGACCTGAGACCTGAATGGGACATTAAACATGTTGTGGAACAAATTGTCTGCATTGCAATGATTTCCTATGGGAAATCTTGCTTTGCTGAACGAGTAACTTGATTAACAAGCACAGTCCCAGAATGGATTGTTCTCATTAACCAAGGTTCTACTGTATTCAAAATTGAAGGCATACTAAACCAGTATGGCTACCACAGCATCTTGCAACGGCATGCTATTCCATCCGGTTTGCGTTTAGTTGGACCATCATTTATTTTTCAACAGGACAATGACCCCAAACACACCTCCAGGCTGCGTAAGGGCTATTTGACTAAGAATAGGAGTGATGGGGTGCTACGCCAGATGACCTGGTCTCCACAGTCACCAGTCCTGAACCCAATCGAGATGGTTTGGGGTGAGCTGGACCGCAGAGTGAAGGCAAAAGGGCCAAAAAGTGCTAAGCATCTCTGGGAACTCCTTCAAGACTGTTGGAAAACCATTTCCGGTGACTACCTCTTGAAGCTCATCAAGAGAATGCCAGTGTGCAAAGCAGTAATCAAAGCAAAGGTGGCTTTGGGGGAAAGTAGGGGGTGCGTCTTATAGTCCGAATATACGGGGGGGGGTGTATATATATATATATATATATATATATATACACACACACACTACAGAGTCCAGGGGAGTTGGTGGCAGCTCTTGAGCGGTGCTGGGGGGCTTGTGAAAGCTGCGGCGGCAGCGTTTGATCTCCTGCTCCCGCTCATATAAGGCTAGTTTCACACTTGCGTTGGACGGCTTCCGTAGCATTGTGTGATGGATGCAATTGATGCGTTGCATATAGTGGCACAACGCAATGCTACGGATCGTACAAAATAACGGAAAGCATTATATATTTATTTTTTTTTTTTTCTTCTTTACAGTACCGGCAGCCGACTATTGTGAACGATCAGCTGATCGCTCTTAATAGCCGGCGGCTGAGCGCTCTCACATGTTGGCGGCCGAGCGCTCAGCTGAGCGCTATGACATGCCAGCGGCCGAGCGCTCAGCTGAGTGCCCTGACATGCCGGCGGCCGAACGCTCAGCTGAGTGCCCTGACATGCCGGCGGCCGAGCGCTCAGCTGAGTGCCCTGACATGCCGGCGGACGAGCGCTCAGCTGAGTGCCCTGACATGCCGGCGGACGAGCGCTTAGCTGAGTGCCCTGACATGCCAGCGGACGAGCGCTCAGCTGAGTGCCCTGACATGCCGGCGGACGAGCGCTCAGCTGAGTGCCCTGACATGCTGGCGGACGAGCGCTCAGCTGAACGTTCGGCCACCGAGAAATAAAATAAAGTTTGTGATTTTAAAAAAAAAAAGAGCATGCGCAGTGAAAAATAAAGGTTTCCGCTGCTCAAAAAAAGTTACATGCAGCGTTCCATCTGTCCGGCGCAGCGTCAAAATAACGACGCTGCGTCGTCCAGCTGATGCAACGCTGACACTTGCGTTACAGTGCGTCGTCCATACAAGTCTATGGAGAATAGCGCAGTGCGTTAACAGACTGCGCTATTCTCCATAGTGACGGACTGTGCTGAACGCAAGTGTGAAAGTAGCCTAATATGCACAGCCGCTGTCCAGCAGTGTGGTGCTGAAAGCGCACTACGGCGATGGGCTGGGGCAGCTGCGTATATTATATCTGCCTGTGCCCTCCTTTGATCGCACATGCCCCCCCTGTGTTAGCTATGGCCCCCATACTGCTGCCCATAGTAAAATAAAAAACTTTACTCACCTCCTCCAGCGCTGATCTCCCGGTCTCCTGCTGCCGCTGTGATCATGCACGCAGAGATGATATCACTCTGCCGTGCCGATCACATGACCGGCCGAGAACCAGGAAATACAGGAGGCCGGAGCTCAACCCCGAGGAGGGAGTCACGAGCCAGGACAGCGCTGGAGAAGGTAAGGAAAGAGTTTATTTTACTAAAAGCAGCAGCATGTGTGCAGCCACAGGGGGTGCCGTGTGTGCAGCCACAGGGGGTGCCGTGTGTGCAGCCACAGGGGGTGCCGTGTGTGCAGCCACAGGGGGGGCCGTGTGTGCAGCCACAGGGGGGGGGCGTGTGTGCAGCCACAAGGGGGGCCATGTGTGCAGCCACAGGGGGTGCCGTGTGTGCAGCCACAGGGGGTTCTGTGTGTGCAGCCACAGGGGGGCCGTGTGTGCAGCCACAAGGGGGGCCGTGTGTGCAGCCACAGGGGGTGCCGTGTGTGCAGCCACAGGGGGTTCCGTGTGTGCAGCCACAGGGGGGCCGTGTGTGCAGCCACAGGGGGGCCGTGTGTGCAGCCACAGGGGGGGGCCGTGTGTGCAGCCACAGGGGGGGGCCGTGTGTGCAGCCACAGGGGGGGCCGTGTGTGCAGCCACAAGGGGGGCCGTGTGTGCAGCCACAGGGGGGGCGTGTGTGCAGCCACAGGGGGGGCCATGTGTGCAGCCACAGTGGGCCATGTGCCAGCCATAGGGGACATGTGGCACCACTGGGGGACGTGTGCCAGCACAAGGGGGCTATATTCAATATAAGGTGGCCATATCCAGATTAAGGGGGCTAATTTTAGGATGGGGGCTATGAGGGACATATACCCTATATGATTTGTTAGACGGATACTGGCATTATAAGACGGACCCCATTTATTAAAAAATTCTCTATTCCTTCACCAAATTTGGGGGTGCGTCTTATAATAAGGTGCGTCTTATAAAGCGAAAAATACGGTATATATATAATGAGTTTTATTATGAAATAGAATTCAAGGGTTTATTACAAAATCAAATTTAAAATAGTATTTGATTTCTTTATCCATATGTCTCCTCAGTAATTATGTATAATAATAATATATATTCGTTTATAGAGCGCCATTAATTCCACAGCATTCTACATAGATCAGAAACAATGTCCCCATTTTGGCTCACAATCTAAATTCCCTATCACTATGTGTTTCGAGTGTAGGAGGAAACCGGAGACCCCGGAGGAAACCCACGCAAACACGGGGGAAACATACAAACTCCTTGCAGATGTTTTTCTTGGTGGAATATGAACCCAGGACCCTAGTGCTGCAAGACTGCAGTGGTAACCACCGAGCCACCATAGAGTGCTAACCACTGAGTTCCGTTTATGCCTAGTTCAAGCTCCTTTAGAGGCTCCTTTCAACTGCTGCTCAGCAAGATTGACAAGAGCTTTACAAGCAACAAAGCAATAGAGGACCCCACTAATCATAAGAGTTTATACTTTACAGAAGAGAGAAGACCCCAGAGACCACAAGAACTTACACTCTATGTGAGAGAGGACGTCACTAAACATAAGAGGTTACACTCCATATGAGACACAGGACCCCACTTACCTTAAGACCTTACACTCTATATGAGAGAGGACCACACTGACCATACGAGCTTACACTGTATATAAGAGCGAGGACCGCATTGACTAAAAGAGCTCACACTCTGTAGGAGAGAGAGAAGACCCCACTAACCATAAGATCTTACACTCTATATGAGAGAGAATGGACCCCACTTAGCTTAAGGGGTACTTTTCACGTTGCGACATCGCTACTGCGATCTCGTCGGGGTCAAAACGAAAGTGATGCAGATCTGGCGCCGGTAACGACGTTGCAACGTGTAAAGTCTAGAAGCACTGATAAAACATCGCAAAAGCGTCGAAAATCGGTGATCTGTGTAGTGTCAGTCATTTCCATAATTTCGCTGCAGCGACAGGTACGATGTTCCTCGTTCCTGGGGCAGCATACATCGCTGTGTATGAAGCTGCAGGAGCGAAGAACTTCTCCTTACCTGCCTCCACCAACTATGAGGAAGGAAGGAGGTAGGCGGGATGTTTACGTCCCGCTCATCTCTGCCCCATCCGCTTCTATTGGCCGCCTGCCGTGTGACGTCGCTGTGACGCCGCACGACCCGCCCCTTAGCAAGGAGGCGTGTCACCGGCCAGAGCGACGTCACAGGGCAGGTATGTGCGTGTGAAGCTGCCATAGCGATAATGTTTGCTATGGCAGCTATCACAAGATATTGCATCTGCGACGGGGGCGGGGACTATCGCGCTCGGCATCGCTACAATCGGCTAGTGATGTTGGAGTGTGCAAAGTACCCCTAAGACTTTACACTTTATCTGAGACAGAGAGAGCTCCAATGACCATTCAAGCTTATACTCTATATAGGAAAGAGGACCGCACTGACTAAAAGAGCTTACACTTTCTATAGGAGAGGACCCTGCTGACCATAAGTGCTTACACTCTACAGGAGACAGAGAATACCCAGCTGACCATAAGAGTTTATACTCTATAGAAAAGAGAGAAGACCCCACGGACCATAAGAGCTTACACTCTACAGGAGAGAGAAAACCCATCTGACCATAAGAGCTTACACTCTACAGGAGAGAGAATACCCATCTGACCATAAGAGCTTACACTCTACAGGAGAGAGAATACCCATCTGACCATAAGAGCTTACACTCTACAGGAGAGAGAATACCCATCTGACCATAAGAGCTTACACTCTACAGGAGAGAGAATACCCATCTGACCATAAGAGCTTACACTCTACAGGAGAGAGAATACCCATCTGACCATAAGAGCTTACACTCTACAGGAGAGAGAATACCCATCTGACCATAAGAGCTTACACTCTACAGGAGAGAGAATACCCATCTGACCATAAGATCTTACACTCTACAGGAGAACCCTGCTGACCTTAAGAGTTTATACTCTACAGAAGTGAGGATCCTGCTGACCATAAATGTTTACACTCTTGATGAGAGAGGACCCTGCTGACCATAAGAGCTTACACTCTACAGGACAGAGAGGACCCCGCTGACCATAAGAGCTTACACTCTGCAGGTGAGAGAAATTTACCCAGTGACATTGTAGATGTAAAACAACTGTCATACAAACTGTGCTCCACTGGAAACCGCTGATCTGTGATGGCCCGGTACTGACCACCACTGTACACAGTATGATAATCCTTAATATATCAAAGTTGCAGGGTATTATGGGGGGGCCCTAGCAGCAATGGAAAATGATGTTACCCTGATCTCCAGTACTCCAGCAGTGTAAAGAATGTTGCTGGGCTGGTGTTTTTTGAATTTTTGCAAACTTCAAATTAAATTTCAAAATGTTTGAATTTGCGTGAATTTCAAGTAATGTTACTATTTTGACCTTACTGACCTCGCCATTTTGCGCAATTCTGACCAGTGTCCCTTTATGAGGTTATAACTCTGGAACGCTTCAATGGATCCTGGCGATTCTGACATTGTTTTTTTGTGACATATTGTACTTCATGAAAGTGGTAGATTTAGGCTGATATTTTTTTGCGTTCATTTTTGAAAATTTCGGAAATATGGCGAAAATTTAGAAAATTGCGCAATTTTCAAAATTTGAAATTTTATGCCCATAAATCTGAGAAATTTGTCACACAAAATAGTTACTAAATAAAATTTCCCATGTGTCTACTTTACACCAGCGCAATTTTCAAAACAAATTTTTTTTTTGTTAGAAAGTTAGAAGTTCATCAGCAATTTCTCATTTTCCCAACAAAATTTACAAAAAACTTTTTTTAGGGACCACATCACATTTGAAGCGACTTTGAGAGGCCTAGGTGACAGAAAATACCCAAAAGCGACCCCATTCTAAATACTGTACTGCTCAGGCTACTCAAAACCACATCCAAGAAGTTTATTAACCCTTTAGGTGCTTCACAAGAATCAAAGCAATGTGGAAGGAAAAAATGAAAATTTACTTTTTTTTTTTTTACACAAAAATGTTACTTTAGCCATAAAATGTAGCATTTCACAAGGGTATCAGGAAAAATTACACCATAAAATTTATTGTGCAATTTCTCCTGAGTATGCAGATACCTCATATGTGGTGGAAATCAAATGTTTGGGTGCACGGCAGGGCTCGGAAGGCAAGAAGCGCCATTTAACTTTTCAAACGCAAAATTGTCTGGAATCGTAAGGGGACTCAATGTTGCATTTGGAGACCCCCTGAGGAACCTAAACAATGGAACTCCTGCACAAGTGACTCCATTTTGGAAACTAGACCCATCATGGAATTTTTTTTTAGAGGTTTAGTGAGCCCTTTGTGAAAATATTTATATATTTTTTTTTACCACAAAATTGTTACTTCAACCAGGTAGCTTTTTTTCACAAGGGTATCAGGAAAAATTACACCATAAAATTTATTGTGCAATTTCTCCTGAGTACACAGATACCTCATATGTGGTGGAAATCAAGTGTTTGGGCGCACGGCAAGGCTCGGAAGGCAAGGAGCGCTATTTGACTTTTAGAGCTAATTTTCCATTCAAAAAGTCAGATGGCGCTCCTTGCCTTCCGAACCCTGCCGTGCACCCAAACAGTGGTTTATGACCACATATGAGGTATCTATGTACTCAGGAGAAATTGCCCAACAAATTTTAGGATCCATTTTATCCTGTTGCCCATGTGAAAATGAAAAAAATTGAGGCTAAAAGAAAATTTGTGAAAAAAAAAAAAAGTACTTTTTCATTTTTACGGATCAATTTGTGAAGCACCTGGAGGTTCAAAGTACTCACTATGGATCTAGATAAGTTCCTTGGGAGGTCTAGTTTCCAAAATGGGGGTCACTTTTGGGGGAACACCAATGTGTAGGAACACAGGGGCTCTCCATACGCGACATGGTGTCTGCTAACAATTTGAATGGAAAATTAGCTCCAATTATTTACAGACACCATGTGGCGTATGGAGAATATGTAGTGTATGTCAGGTTGGTGTGTGTGTGTGTGTGTGTGTGTGTTTGTGTGTGTGTGTAGTGTAGTATACGTCAGGTTGGTGTGTGTGTGTAGTGTAGTATACATCAGGTTGGTGTGTGTGTGTAGTGTAGTATACATCAGGTTGGTGTGTGTGTGTAGTGTAGTATACATCAGGTTGGTGTGTGTGTGTAGTGTAGTATACATCAGGTTGGTGTGTGTGTGTAGTGTAGTATACATCAGGTTGGTGTGTGTGTGTGTGTGTGTAGTGTAGTATACATCAGGTTGGTGTGTGTGGTGTTTACCACACACACATCAACCTGACGTACACTACACCCCACACCAAACTAACATACACTACACCCCACACCACACACCAACCTGACTTAGTGTATGTTAGGTTGGTGTGTGGTGTATGTCAGGATGGTGTGTGTGGTGTATACTACACCACACATACCAACCTGACGTACACTACACCACATACCAACCTGACCTACACTACACCACACAATCAACCTGGCCTACACTACACCACATACCAACCTGACATAGTGTTGTATGTGGTGTAGTGTAGGTCAGGTTGATGTGTGTGTATGTGTGGTGTAGTGTACGTCAGGTTGGTATGTGTGGTGTAGTATACACCACACACACCATCCTGACATGCACCACACACCAACCTAACATACACTAAGTAAGTTTGGTGTGCAGTGTGGTATAGGGTAGTGTACCTCAGGTTGGTGTGTGTCAGGTTGATGTGTGGTGTAGTATACACCACACACACACACACACACACACACACACACTACCTGATGTACACTACAACACACACACACCAACCTGATGTACACTATACCACACCGCATACCAACCTGACGTAGTGTATTTCAGGTTAGTGTGGTGTAACGTACTTCAGTTTGGTGTGTGTGGTTTAGTGCACTAGCGCTAGGTTGGGGGTTACTCACACTTTACTGTGGGTCTTCCTCCATGGCCTCCGGCTTCTTCTTCTCCCGGCCTCCGGCTTCTTCTTCTCCCGGCCTCCGGCTTCTTCTCCTCCCGGCCTCCGGCTTCTTCTCCTCCCGGCCTCCGGACGATTTCTTGTCCTGCGACGTCAAGTCTGTGTCACTGGAGGAGGAAGAGTGGGAGAAATAGAGAAAAGTGGGATCCTCTCCCTCACTATCAGCTACGGAGGGACGAGCAGGACATTTGTGTGCGCAAAAAAACCCCCAAACCCTAAACTTTATTTTAGTGTGCGTGTGTATGTGCAAGTGTTTGGTGAAACTTTCTACTGCAGGAGAGGGCTGAGGAGATGCAGGAGCTGTAATCACTGGGGCGCAATCACCGGGGCGCAGGGGGACGCAATCACAGGGGGATGCAATCACAGGGACGCAATCGCAGGGGTGTAATTACCGGGGCGTAGGGGGACGCATAATCACAGGAGCACAGTCGCAGGGATGCATAATCACAGGGGCGTAATCACCGGGGCGCAGGGGGACGCAATCGCAGGGGGACGTAATCGCAGGGGCGCAGATGGGACCCAATTGCAGGGGCGCAGGTGGGTCGATCGCAGGGGCGCAGGTGGGGCGATCGCAGGGGCGCAGATCGCAGGGGCGCAGATCGCAGGGGGGCAGATCGCAGGGGGGTAGATCGCAGGGGCGCAGATCGCAGGGGTGCAGGTGGGGCGATCGCAGGGGCTCAGATCGCAGGGGCGCAGGTGGGGCAATCGCAGGGGCGCAGATCGCAGGGGCGCAGGTGGGGCGATCGCAGGGGCACAGATCGCAGGGGCGCAGATCGCAGGGGCGCAGATCGCAGGGGTGCAGAAGGGTCCGGGTGATCACCCACCTGCTGCCCAGTGATCGGCCCCCTGCTGCCCAGTGATCAGCCCCCTGCTGCCCAGTGATCACCAGGGCGGGGGATTGATCACTGGCAGCAGCAGCAGTCACTCACACCAGCCGGGTGCCAGAAGCAGGACACCGGCGGAGAGTGATCACAGGAAGCGGAGGTCGGGGAAGGCAGTGGAGGTCAGTGTGGGTTGGGGTGGGGGTAGAATCGGACGGCGGGGGGAGCGGAGGTCGGGGTGGGGGTGGGATCGGACAACGGGGGGAACGGAAGACAGCGGGGGGGGACGGAAGACAGCAGAGGGGAGCGCGGAACAGCACAGAAGGGTGGGGGGAAGACAGCACAGAAACGAAGGGAAAGACAGCAAAGAGGGGAGAAAAACTTACTGGATGGTGATCGGTGGCGGCAGATCGCGGTGGCAGCGGCAGCAGGTGACCCTCCTCTTCAGCGTCGCAGTCCACAGTCAGGATGAAGCTGAAGGGGGAGGGCACCCACCGGTCACATCGCTCCTCCACATCTGATTGGCGGGATAGCGTCACATGGACGCTACCTCCAATCAGATAGGGGGGGGGCATTACACGGAGCTCTCCCTGCTCCAGCCAATGGCTGATGATATTGCATCATCAGCCATGGCTGGATTGTAATATTTCACCAAGTTTGATTGGTGAAATATTACAATCGTTCTGATTGAATGTGAAAGTGACACTTTCAACAGCTAATCAGAGCGATCGTAGCCACGGGGGGGGGGGGCAAAGCCACCCCCCCTGGGCTCAACTACAAGTCCTTATGTACCTGCAGAGCTGGTGACATTTCAGTAAACCCGGTCACCCGCGCTGCAGGAACGGAAACCCGCCATGACGCATACGGTGTGTCAAAGGTGGGGAAGGCACAAGGTTTCATGACGCATATGGTGCGTCAAAGGTCGGGAAGGGGCTAACTGGATACTCCGCGGATCGATTCACTTAACTCTAGTCCTTGGTAAGGGGGAAAGTACAAATAGTAATTATGCAGAGCAGCCTGAAGACACAGCCCCATGGGATCTGTGAGACATCCCCCTCTTCGAAGGATTATAGAAATTAGAATACAATATAAAGGCACATCCATATCTCTGAAAACACATGGTGGATTTAAAAGGAAATAAACCTGAATACTCAGGGAAGCAATGGGAAAAAATATAGCAAAAACTGTGCACTTGTCCCCTGGTGACAGGTCCTCTCTGCGCATACCATGCAGGATGTCAGCTCACTGCAGATTTCAGTCTTAAGCAATGGCTTACTGGTTGGTGCATGGAGGGTACATTGTGCCAGTGAACGCATACATTGGTTTTGCCAATACTAAATGAATAGTAGAAATAATATTTCATCTTTATTTCCAACTTCTCAAAAAATATTTTAAAGTGTGCAAAACCCTACTTATGCATGCTAAACTTTTCCATTTTTACATCAATTTTCATTTTTACTTGAATGCATGAATGTAGGCCTAAACATCATTTTTGCTATTCAGTTTCATTAAAAATGTTACACTTTTTATATTTTATAGTCTATGTGTTACACTGCCAATTCCTGACTAAAGAATGAGTTAACTGAGAATCCATCAGTGAGCGTATTCTGATATTCTTACAGGGATTTTGAAAATCTTATATCTGTCTTTTTCTGATCTGCTCTCAGCTCATGTATGACCTCATACCACATCAAAGCCGAAAGGGCATGGAAAAAAAGGGCTTGTAAATGTTATAATTGCAACATTTTTAATGAAAACCAATTGCAACATTGATAATTAGCAAAAATACATCTATTTATTTAAAAAAAATTGACCCTTCAGGTGGACAACACAAGATTACAATAAACAAGATGCATTCAGCTATTTGTAGTATTGCAATGTACATTTTATTTAGCATAGCAGAACAACATACATAGGAGGGGGCAGGGCCCCTGCAATGTAAAATTATGTTTTATTACAAGCTGTAGTACCCGGCATTGCCCGTGATAGTGACTAACTGTCTCTCTGTCTTTCTCCCTGTCTCCCGATCTCCCTCTCTCCCACTCTCCTCCTCTCCCACTCTCCATCTCTCCCACTTTCCCTGTCTCCCACTCTCCTCCTCTCCCACTCTCCTCTCCCACTTTCCCTGTCTCCCACTCTCCCTCTCTCCCACTCTCCTTCTCTTCCACTTTTCCTGTCTCCCTCTCTCCCACTCTCCTTCTCTCCCACTTTCCCTGTTGCCCACTCTCCCTCTCTCCCACTCTCCTTCTCTCCCACTCTCCTTCTCTCCCACTCTCCTCTCCCACTCTCCTCTCCCACTCTCCTCTCCCACTCTCCTTCTCTCCCACTCTCCTTCTCTCCCACTCTCCTCTCCCACTCTCCTCTCCCACTCTCCTCTCCCACTCTCCTTCTCTCCCACTCTCCTCTCCCACTCTCCTCTCCCACTCTCCTTCTCTCCCACTCTCCCTCTCTCCCACTCTCCCACTCTCCCTCTCTCCCACTCTCCCACTCTCCCTCCCTCCCACTCTCCCTCTCTCCCACTCTCCCTCTCTCCCACTCTCCTTCTTCCCACTCTCCTTCTCTCCCACTCTCCTTCTCTCCCACTCTCCTTCTCTCCCACTCTCCCTCTCTCCCACTCTCCTTCTCTCCCACTCTCCTTCTCTCCCACTCTCCCTCTCTCCCACTCTCCCTCTCTCCCACTCTCCTTCTCTCCCACTCTCCTTCTCTCCCACTCTCCTTCTCTCCCACTCTCCCCCACTCTCCCTCTAACCCACCCTCGCCTATTCTTTCACACACTCCTGCTCTCCCACTCTCCTGCTCTCCGTTTCTCACTGTCTCCCACTCTCTCTCTCCCTCTCTCTGACTCTCTCCCACTCACACTCTCCCTCTCTCTGACTCTCTCCCACTCACACTCTCCCTCTCTCCCACTCTCCCTCTCTCCCACTCTCCGTTTCTTATTGTCTCCCACTCTCCCTCTCTCCCTTTCCCTCTCTCTGACTCTCTCTCACTCACACTCTCCCTCTCTTCCACTCTTCCCCACTCTCCCTCTAACCCACCCTCTCCTATTATTTCACACACTCCTGCTCTCCCACTCTCTCCCACATTTCCACTCTTCCGCTCTCCATCTCTCCCTGTATCTCTCTGTTTGCTCTCTGTCTGTCTCTTTCTCTGTGTTTGTCCCTTTCTGTCTCTCCACTGAAATCATATTAACCGACACAAAAGCTTCTTATACTAAAAATGCCTACAGCAACCAATCACAGCTCCTATTAATGACCTGTAGCAAAATAGAAGCAGAGCTGTGATTGGTTGCTATAGACCACCTAATAAATACCCAGGCTAACTGTCAAAATAGAGAAAACCCAAGAAGAAAATAATATGGACATATATACTGCTGTAACTAAATAAAAGCATAATGCATATAAATAATCATAGGGTTTTCTTTGTCCTTATTCAGATTGATGTCTGAGACATGGTGAGGCTTTAACACTAGAAGTCCCAGAAATTTCGAGCTCTCTGGGTTCCAAAGGTAGAAATGTTAAATGACCCCTCTCTGGGACTTCTAGTGTTAAGAGAGCTTTAAAGGGAACCTGTCATCAGAAATTTCGTCCAAAAGCTAAAAGATTCCCCCTCTGCAGCTCCTGGGCTGCATTCTAGGAAGGTCCCTGTTATTATTGTGCCCCATGTGAGACCAAAATAAAGCCTTTATAAAGTTCTACCTTTTTGTATGCAGCTTCTGTAAATGTGTCACGGGGGCGGGCTCTCTGCCGTCCGTTATTCTGCCTCCTGGTCCTGTATGCCGCCCCCATCACTCCTTTCCATATCTGATGCACCGCCCACTGCTCCAGCCATCCCCGCGCATGCCCAGTGCCAGTCTCACAGGACTGAGCAGTGTGACCGCTGGTGACGTGTGCGCAGGCAAGTGATTATGGGCGGGACTGTGACTGTTATCAGCAAGTACCCGCCCATAATCTCGTGAGCGCGCAAACCTCACCAGCATTCACACTGAGCTCAGTGTAGATGCTAGACTGTATGGGCTGCTTCCAGGGATGACGTCCCTTTGTCATGTGATAGGGGCGTGTTCAAAATACTATCACATGACAAAGGGACGTCATCCCTGGAAGCAGCCCATACAGTCTAGCATCTACACTGAGCTCAGTGTGAATGCTGGAGAGGTTTGCGCGCTCACGAGATTATGGGCGGGTACTTGCTGATAACAGTCACAGTCCCGTCCATAATCACTTGCCTGCGCACACGTCACCAGCGGTCACACTGCTCAGTCCTGTGAGACTGGCACTGGGCATGCGCGGGGATGGCTGGAGCAGTGGGCGGTGCATCACATATGGAAAGGAGCGATGGGGGCGGCATACAGGACCAGGAGGCAGAATAACGGACGGCAGAAAGCCCGCCCCCGTGACACATTTACAGAAGCTGCATACAAAAAGGTAGAACTTTATAAAGGCTTTATTTTGGTCTCACATGGGGCACAATAATAACAGGGACCTTCCTAGAATGCAGCCCAGGAGCTGCAGAGGGGGAATCTTTCAGCTTTTGGGCGAAATTTCTGATGACAGGTTCCCTTTAAGAAGAACGTGTTAGGTACCGTCCTGATTCGAGTACACCTTGTCGCGGTGGGATAGCTTTATGCTTGTTTTGATCAAAAACAGTGTTTACTAAGTACCCTATGTTTATATGCCTTATGCTTTTATTTAGTTACAGTAGGGTATACGTCCATATTATTTTCATCTTGGGTTTTCTTTGTCTTATGGCCAGTGTGAACATGCGCTTATATGCATGTATACCAACTCATGCTCCGGCTCATTTTTTTATTTTTTTACTATCAAAACAGCCAATATATTACCTCACACATCCAAACCGTAAGTAAGCAGGATTTTTTTGGGACAAATAACTGTAAAGCACGGGGTTAAAATTTCCCCTCAAAACATAGTCTATGACATTCTCTGAGTCAAATGAGCTGTCTGTGCAAACGTTTGTGATTGTAAACACAACAGTGCGGATTCCTTTAGCGGACACACTCACATACACATATACACATACACATATACATATACATACACTTGGTTTTATATATTATCTGTTTTATGATATAAAATAATGTAAATCGATGTGTAGGTAGGATGTAACAGATAGGTTTTACATAAGATATAGGTTTCAGAATGTAGCAGAGTGCAGAGGGGCTTTATTATAGTAATGCAGACATCTAGTGGCCAGATAGTGTACTATGGAAGTATAGTTTAGTCACAAAAGAGTTAAGAGTGAGGCTGAGGGAGGAGTAAAGATATAGAGAGAGTGTCCATTTTACAGAAAAAAGGACAGAGGGTTTTTGACCAGGAGGAAGGAAGGACCTAGGCCTAGGTGCCAGGGCCATTCTTAAACCCCAAGACCAATTTCTGGAGGTCCAGAGCTCTTGGCTCATGCCGGCAGACTCTGTGAAACTGCAGGGTCAGTACGGACAAAGAGTTTGTTTGAGGGGAAAAGTGGACGAACTTGAAGAAACGAGAACCAACTTTAAGAGGAGCTGGGTATATAAAGTGAAGCTGCCACAGCACCCATTGTAGGATCTTCTACGAAGAAAGTGGAGCTATCACAGCACACATTGTGGAAGCCTCTAGGAAGAGAGTGGAGCTGTCGCAGTACCTATTGTGGGAGCTTTTAAGAAGAAAGTGGAGCTTTCGCAGCACCCATTGTGGGAACTTCTAAGAAGAAAGTGGAACTATCACATCACCCATTGTGGAAGCCTCTAGGAAGAGAGTGGAGCTGTCGCTGTACCTATTGTGGGAGCTTCTAAGAAGAAAGTGGAGCTGCCGCAGCACTCGTTGTAGGAGCATCTAAGAACAAAGTGAGGTTGTCGCAGCACCCATTGTAGGATCTTCTAAGAAGAAAGTGGAGCTGTCGCAGCACCCATTGTGGGAACTTCTATGGAGAAAGTGGAGCTGTCACAGCACCCGTTGTGGGACCTTCTAAGAAGAAAGTGGAACTGCCGCAGCACACGTTGTGGGTGTGTCTAAAGGTGGCTTTACACGCTACGAGATCACTAAAGCGATCTCGTTGGGGTCATGGCTTTTGTGACGCACATGCGGTTGCTTTAGTGATGTCGTTGCATGTGACACCTATTAGCGATTTTGAATCTTTGCAAAAACGTTCAAAATCGCTAATCGGTGACATGCCCCCCTCTTCCCAAATATCGTTGCTGCTGCAGTAACGATGTTGTTCCTCGTTTCTGCGGCACCACACACACTGGACACCGCAGGAACGAGGAACCTCACCTTACCTGCATCCCGCCAGAAATGAGGAAGGAAGGAGGTGGGCGGGATGTTACGTCCCGCTCATCTCTGTCCCTCCGCTTTGATTGGGCAGCCGCTTAGTGACATCGCTGTGACGCTGAACGAACCGCCCCCTTAGAAAGGAGGCGGTTCGCCGGTCACAGCGACGTCGTAGAGCAGGTATGTGCGTGTGACGCTGCTGTAGTGATAATGTTCGCTACGGCAGCGATCACCACATATCGGCTGTACGATGGGGGCGGGTGCTATCCCGATTGACATCGCTAGCATCGGCTAGCGATGTTGCAGTGTGTAAAGCGGCCTTAAGAACAAAGCGTGGCTGCCATAGCACCCATTATGAGAGCTTCTAAGCAGAAAGTGAGGCTACCGCAGCACCCATTGTAGGAGCTTCTAAGCAGAAAGTGAGGCTGCTGCAGCAACGATTGTGAGAGCTTCTAAGCAGAAAGTGAGGCTGCTACAGCACCCATTGTGGGAGCTTCTAAGCAGCAAGTGAAGCTGCCTCATCACCCATTGTAGGAGCTGCAAAGAATAACGCGAGGCTTCCGCAGCACCCATTGTGGATGTGTGACGCCCTGACAAAATCAGGTTGTCACAGAAAACTGCATCCATCTTCCAGATGCAGGATTCCCTCCTCCTTGGCCTTACAACACAACCCGCCACACAGGTACAAACACCAGCCACAAAAGCCTAGTCACCCCCCCAGGACAATAGGGACACACCAGTGGGCGGGGCCAAGCAGACGGTGACGCCCACCTAGGGATCCTGAGGTGTTAGGGGAGGGAACACATCAGTTGGTGTGTAGGAGACAGTGGAAGTGAGAGGAGTGAAGTGGTAGTCGGGGGTTGTAGCTCCCGGACTACCGAACTACCTGAGCTGACTAGGTGGCAGACGGCAGAGCAGGAGACCTTAAGTGGACCGGGACAGAGTTGTAGCCCGCCGGTGCCAACAGCGGGAATCTAGTCTGGAGGCCGTGCACAGTTGGGGTACCTGGACCCTAGGGCGAGGACAGCTGCAAGTGTGATGCCCTGGCAAAACCAGGTAGTCACAATTAGGCCCCTGCACAACACCTTTCCCCATCCGGTAACACACAGCCAACCAGAACACCCTAGTCACCCCCCCTTAGGGAAAGATACACACCAGTGGGCGTGACAAGGTGGTTGGTGCACGCCCACCCAGGGGTCTAGACAGCCCAGGGCGGGAAAACAGGCAGTCTAAGTCTAGTCTAAGTCTAAGTTTAGTCGAGGACAAGTTGAAGTTCAAGTTGAACGGTGCCAGGGTAGGAGCCCTGGTGCCACTGGCTAGGAGGCAGATGGTGGTCTCTCTCAGGAGGAGACAGGAAGACGGCTCGGCAGAACCGAGGTGGACCGGGACAGGGTTGTAGCCCGCCGGTACCGACACGGGGAACCGACCCGGAAACCGTAGCACAAAGGGGGGTACTCGGACCCTGAAGCCAGAAACCGGAATCAAGCGGACTGGTTAATTAACCAATTGAGGCCAGGATTATAGGTCCTGTCCCACCCAAAGTCCCTCATAGAAGACAACAGCCCACCGATTAGGGATAAGAGGTCACCGCCAGGGCCCATAGATCCCACGGGCCAGCGTCTGCGGGCACGGTTCCTTAGGCCACATCCAGCCGGGAGCGGACTCCTGAAGTTCTAGACTTAGGCAGTCCACCTTACACAAAAGTGCAGGAGGAAGATAGAGACCACCAGCCGGGTGGGGGACCAGAACGCAGCCGGCTGTGGGCACCGACCACCATCACCTTGGTTTACCAGAGACTCATGTGTTTTACTAATAGTGAGTACACCAGCACCCTCTGCGGTCGCTATTCCCCTGCAGCAACCCAATGGGTCCCGGGGCCACCATCCCTGCCCACGGAGGGGTTAACAACTTGCTGTACAACATCTTCCCCGGGTGTCCCACAACAGCAGTGGTGGTGTCCCACCTCACCACACACCGTGAGTGGCGTCATGAACCTACTGCAGCCTAGCCAGTACATCTACGTCCCTATTTATTTTCGGCATGCCCGTGAGGCCCCCGGGTCCGGAGGTCCTCGAGCCACCTTCCCCTGAAGGCCCGGACCCGAGCAGCGGCGGCTGCTGGTGCGGGGCGGCACACAAGCACCTTTCCAATTAACCAGCAGGGGACAAGATTCCAAGTCTTGTCCCACTAGCAGCCCAGATAGATCGAGACGGAAGCCCAATGCGGGGGATAGAGCGTCTTCAAGTGCCTGTTAAAATCCCAAGGGTCAGATCTCGCGGGCCACAGCTCCCACAGAAAAGTCACCAAGAGTGGACTTTCCCCGTTTCATGTGGACTAGTCAACACACAAGACAACACAAAAGTGCAGGAGGAAGGTCCCCTGTCCTGTCTACCAGTGTGCGGGACCCGAGCACACCCCTTCGGAGGCTACCGGTATCCGGCATTTGGTTTACGACCTGGACTCTGTGTGACTTTATTCAACCAGTGAGTACACCGGTATCACCCGGTCCATCCCTGCGGACTGCGTCCCAGCACCCCACCTACACCTGGGCCCCGGGACAACACCTCCCCTACCCATGGAGGGGATACAATCCTGCTGCCCCGCTCCATCAGCCTCCGGCACCCCATACCAAGGCACCGGCGGTGTCATCAACAATCACCGCAACCCACGGGTGGTGTCACTGACAAACTCTCCCCTGTAAATAACCCCTTTATTCAGTTGTGGGCGACGGACTGCTGCACGAGCCCGGGTCCGGCTGCCACTCGAGCCACAGTACCTGCCCGGATCCGAGCGTTTCGAGTAGCCCCCCTGCCGTGGTCTCTCCCCCGCCCGCAACAGGTGATTCTAAGAATGATGTTAGGCTGCTGTGGCACCCATTGTGGGAGCTTCTAAGCAGAAAGTGAAGCTGCTGCAGCACCCTTTGTGGGGCCTTCTAAGCAGAAAGTGAAGCTGCCACAGCACCTATTGTAGGAGCTTCTAAGAAGAAAGTGAAGCTGCCACAGCACCAATTTTGGGAGTCGTACAGAAAACCCTTAGGAAGGACAGGATGCCAAATATCTTGTATGTCATGAACTTGTTAAATATGGACTTAAATGAAAGTAAACGGAGTTGTATTGAAAAACCCCTGACTTTGTGTGATTTCTACATTACAGCTCATGCAGACGAGGACGGGAAAATAGACCCCCAACCCATGCAAGTGAGTGCATTGCACCCCCAAAGTTGCCACACACACTCAGGGACCCTTTGTTGAAGTGATGTGCCCGGGCAGAGGAGCGACGTGCTTCAATACATAGGTATTAGGTAGGTGTGGCACCACTGAGGCTTCAGTCGCCACAGGGTACTGCATCTCACTTAAGGTGCAGTATTCATCTCAAGTAAGGAGGGGGTTAATCACCGGTGTTTCTACATTTCACCTCACACACAGTTTTGGTACCTTCTCACTGGGGACTGGACTAGGGTAGGCTGGGGGGTGACCATCACAAGGCTTGGGATTTTCCCAGTCACTAGGACAACCACCTGGGGGGGCGGGCTCCACTTGGGGTAGAAGTAGGAGCAACCTTTACACCATCTTCAGTCAAGTCGGGACTTCAGTTCTGGCAGCATGACACCACTCTTCTTCTTTTTCTTCATGGAGCCTGAGGCTTGGAGCGGGTGCTCAGCCCCGGGTTCCTCACTTCTGGAGGGACATCCCTTGGGAGAGGACACTTTCAAATACCGGTGGCTACCTCTAACTTATCTGGGATCGGCTGGAGCCCATTACGGCAGAGTCCGGTATCCTGAGGCTGTATTGGAACAGTGAGTAAAAAGTCCTGGAATTGTAGCAGCTGACTCTGCCTCTTATTGCCGCCGCTGCCGCCCCGCGCTTCGGCGACAGCCATCACTACAACCCTCATCATCTTCCACAGGGCCCGCTCCACCTGTGGGGAGCAGAACCATCTTTGCTGCGACACCATCAGCCTCAGAGGACATCACCTGCAGCGGCAGCTAATCCCTGGCTGTGTACCACAGGTGGCGTCATGAGACAAACTTTCATCCCATCCTCCATTCATTCTTCCCTTTTCTTGTACGCTTCGGGGCCACAAAGTAGAGCAGGGCCACCTGTGACATCCCCAGATCCGACATCACCGGCCCGGCGACGAGTAAAGTAAACCCCTTGCCCCATTGGTGCTACATAGGCAAATAGTAACAACTGGTGAGACTCATTTGGCCTAAAGGTTTCATATATGTACAGACTCATTAACAGATTTGAAAAATGCCAAGACAAAGTAAGCTGCCAAATGTTATCAGTTAATGTGAATTTGCCAGTCCCTGGTGCATGAACATTTTTGTTATCGGACTAATAATGATCAGATTGAATTTTTTTTTATTATTGTCATTTCCCCCTTGATAATCAATAATCAATAATCAATCTATACAGTACAGTGGAACCTTGGTTAACGAGAACAATCCGTTCTGGGAGTGTGGTTTTTAACCAAGTTACTCGTTAGGCAAAGCAAGATTTCCCATAGGAAATCATTGCAATGCAGACAATTCATTCCACAACTTGTTAAATGTCCCATCCTGGTCCCCTACTGTGCCATTCCACACATGCACAAACACACACAAACTCACACGCACATATTATATGCTCACCTCACCTTCCGTTCCATCGCCGGCCTGCTGGGACTTGCTGTTCAGTAGCACGGGCTGTGTATCGGTTAACCATGACGACGAGGGAGGAACTTCCGCACCCAGAGCGCTGACGTCAAAGGCAGGAGCCTCTGATTGGTCAGCGCGCTGCCTTTGAGTAGCGTCTGACAGTAGAAGTTCCTGCCTCGTCGCCGATGGTTACCAATACACATCCTGGAGCAGCGAACTACAGGACCCAGGAGGCCGGCGATGGAACGGAAGGTACACATATTATGCTCCCCTTACCTTCCGTTCCATCGACGGTCTCCTGGGACTTGCTGTTCTCCGGTACGGGCTTTGTATCGGGTTACCATAATGACAAGGGAGGAACTTCCGCTGCCAGAGCGCTGACGTCAAAGGCAGGAGATGCTTGCCTCTGATCGGCCAGCGCGCTGCCTTTGAGTAGCGCTGACAGGAAGTTCCTGCTTTGTCAATATGGTTGCCGATGCACAGCCTGGAGTGGAGTGGTGAACTACAGGACCCAGGAGGCCGGCGATGGAACTGAAGGTATACATATTATGCTCACCTTACCTTACGTTCCATTGCCGGCCTCCTGGGTATTGTAGTTCACCGCGAGGACGTCGCGATGTATCCAGGAACTACAAGAACCATGAGGCCGGCGGTGGAACGGAAGGTAAGGTGAGCATAATACTGTATGTGTGTGCGTGCGTGTGTGTTTGTGCATGCTTGTGTGTGTTTGTGTGGACTGCAAGAGCGGGTCAGAGCGCGGTGGATGTACGGAACCGGAAGTGTGTGTGCGGTGAGGATTTTGCTCGTACAGCAAAGCTTTCTCGTAAATCGAGTTACAAATTTACAGAAAGCTTTGCTTGTTAAGCGAAATTCTCGTTAACTGGGTTACTTGTTAAGCGAGGTATCACTGTACGTAATTTCTAAGTAGGAGCCAAAATACCAAAAAAAACTACATGTATGTTTTCATCTTTTTGAAGAATCTACTATACCAAGAACTTCCGAAGGAAAAGTCATGCAGCCCGGTCACCTACCCCTCCCCTGTAAAATCTCAGATGAATGATACCATCTGCCAGCAACAACCAGAAAGCCTGAATCCACAGTAGAAGCGTAACAAATCTTATTATAGAAAGGCATTCATGAAGGAACACTTTGAGATCTCATTCCGCACAAACCAGCTTGAAAAGTGTATTTCCGTTTCTTTAGCTACAATGCTCATTAGCGCTCATTTTGTAGTCTTTCTTTTGCTAATCACAAAAGCGCTCATTATGTGGAGACAAGTGGTTTCAACTTTTCAATACGGAAATTGTTGCCATGTGAAAAAATTATTGATGTGAATGTGACTGCTGAGTCAAATAAGCAATTTAAAAGTATAAATCCTTAGGGATGCGAAAAAGTGTTAGCTATAGGATTACAGAAGATTTAATAGTAACTTTGCTATGTGCTGTGATCTTGGCTGTACCTTGAAAGAAGTTTGAAATGCTAAATCCTTTAATTGGCATTCCAATGCTATGTAAAAAGCTCAGTCTAGAAAAACTGCCGCTGTTAAAGGGCTAATAAATAAGAATATAAATTTATTTCTATGGCAATGACAAATTCTGCAGCACTTCACCATATATAATGCACATGCACAAACAATATAAGACAATACAGAGTAACACATATTTCAAGAAATATGAAGAGGATTGAGGGAGGGGTGATACAAAATGTAAAAAAGTGATAATGTGTGGCCATGCCATCAATATAATAAATTGGGATATTCAAACAATGCTGCATGATTCAGTCTCAAGCCAGTATCTATACAAGTGTAGATTCAAAGGGGAAGGTGAGGAAAACAGATTATAAGAGGTACCACATACTGATGTAAAGGTAGTAAGAGACAACGAGGAACAGAATATTTAGAGCACACTTAAAACTGTGACTAATGAAAATTGACTGGATTCCCTGGAGTAGTGCACTCTAGAAAACTGGAGCAACACGAGAGAAGTCTTGTGGGATGCTAGTCACTACTTAAAGATAGTATAGGTGGAAGGGTAGTCAGACAAGCCAGGGTCAGTAAACAGGAGGACACGACAGGACACAGGGAGTAAGCAGAAATGCAGTCAAGTCACAGACCGAGGGTCAGAATTCCAGGAGAGTGCGTATTAGATTCAGGGATTAGACAGAGACATGGTTATGTATCGGTGTGAGGTGAGAAGCCAGGAGGTAACGACAAGAACAGGGAGTGGGCAGAGATGAGTCAAATAACAGTCCGGGGTCAAGAAACTTAGATCAGAACACAAGTACAAAACAAGCCAAGAGCACAACTTTAGAACCAGGAAGTATGACTGGCAAAGTTCTGGGAAAAGTAACAGAAGGGAATAGGATCCGGCACAAATTCCTTGTTTAAGATAAAATCATCATTCTTTATTCCAAAAGTTTTAAAATCGCATGAAGACCGAAAAACAGTATTATAACATGGAGATGCTTAACGCGTTTCGGACTACAGGTATAAAAACAAAAGAGTCCTTAATCATAAGTATTCCATGTTAATCTAAGCGCTGCTAATATATAGACTAATACAAGAAGTAGGAACTAGGTTGGGGCGGAGGTACCTTGATTGCATAAAGAAAACAGGTGCAATGACATTCTATGGTAAATGGAGGGCAGGTAACAGAGAACAAAAAATAAGTTAGATATAATATAAAATATAAAAGTATCATAGATTGCTTATGTAAGAAATAGATCCTGAACATTAAATGTTGAGATCATATCATTATATATGAATCTGAAAAGAAAAGAAAAAAAAGGGGGGGAAAAAAAGGGAAAAGGAAAGGGGGGAGAGGGGACGTGAAAGCAAACATACTGGTTTGTGGACGTGATATAAAGAAACTCCGATGGAAAGGAATAACTGGTCTGGAGGGATGTGGTGGTGCCACTTTGGATTTATAAGGCCCTCATTTAGAATAGCAGCACCTTTAGACATCAGTATAGGGTTATAAGGGCCAATCCTCGGTGAGCCGGGGCGCCATTTCGCTATATATAGGGTGCCAATGTCCGCGGTCAGGAAGGGAGACATTAGGGAATTCTGGCCCGGGCCCCGTCTCCTGAAGTGTATGCTATAACCTGCTTTTACTTTCACTTTTTGATTATTTTTGTTTATAATAAAGTTTGATATTTTATGGGGGGTTTTTTCTTTCTGGTGGTTTTGATCAAAGTCCCTATTATCTTTATATGCTAATATAGTGATAATAGTTTACACTCAGAAAAACCACTGACAGATACGGTAGTTCTGATGAGTAGCTTCTTCCTGCTATAACACATTAACTATCACTCAACTAGGAGCACCCATCCCTCAAGCATCCAAGATATAAGGTCTCTGTAAAGACACTGGAGGGCAATGAGCTGTGCAAGAGGCAGCTTGAGAATATCCCTTTAAGTCTGATATAATACATTGGAAATGTTGTCATTTTCCATGTGTGCAATATATGTAGAACAAATAAAACCATCCATAGCCAAATAAACATTGGTGGATCTTGTGTGGATACAGTCTGTAGGATTATATATCCTGCAACTATTTTTAAAGTTGTGACGTGTAGCTTTTAGAAATGAATGGATCAATTTTCAGAGGATTAAGTGTAACCCATGTTTCCAGAAATTTGAAATGTTAAGATTAGATTTGCAAAACAAAAAACTTGCCCAGCGCCATTTTCACACATCTGAAGCATTAATGAGAAGGCAACAAATTTCATTTTACATGGCCGTGATGGCCTCTCCATAATGCCCTGCAGCTATGACATAGCAGAATATCCCACCTTGTACAGGTAGTCAGTGGTTACCAGTGGAGCAGAGTTGTTTTCCATGTCCAGAGTCGCTGAGTCTTTCTCTTTTCTGTAGACTGTAAGCTCTTATGGTCAGTGGTCCCTCTGCCTCTTCAACAGTGAGTAAGGTCTTATAAACAGTGGGGTCTTCTCTCTTTTGTAGAGTGTAAGCTCTTATGGTCAGCGGGGTTCTCTCCCTCTTTTGTAGAGTGTAAGCTCTTAAGGTCAGTGGGGTCCTCTCCCTCTTCTGTAGTATGTAAGCTCTTATGGTTAGTGGGGTCCTCTGTCTCTTCAGTAGAGGGTAAGCTCTTGTGGTCAGTGGGGTCCTCTCCCTCTTCTGTAGTGTGTAAGCTCTTATGGCCAGCGGGGTTCTCTCTCTCTCTCCTGTAGAGTGCAAGCTCTTATGGTCAGCGGGATCCTCTCTCTCTCCTCTAGAGTGCAAGCTCTAATGGTCAGCGGGATCCTCTCTCTCTCTCCTGTAGAGTGTAAGCTCTTAAGGTCAGTGGGGTCTTCTTCCTCTTCTGTAGAGTGTAAGCACCCATGGCCAGCGTGGTCCTATTGTTCTCTTGTGCCTGTAAAGTGTACGCTCTGATGGTTAATGGGGCCCTCTCTCTCCTCTCCCCACATGTATTTTCTGAGCAATTATACACTTTCAGTATTGAGATTTGCAAATTTCTAGTAGCTTTGTATTTAAAGCGCACCAACCACCAGCATTTCCCTATATAACCTAAAGCCAGTGCTATACTGGCACTATCATGCTGATTCTATACGTACCATTAGTTGTCAGCTAAGATGTATAGGTTTTGAAACGCAAGCCTAAGATGTATAGGTTTTGAAACGCAAGCAAAGCAAAGTTTGCAAAATCAGCAGCTTATTGAGTGACAGCAGTGGCAGCCATCTTCCGCCAGGAAAGATACAGACTTGCAAGCCAAGCCCTAATCTTTCCTGACAGATGATGGCTGAAGTATTCAGCCATTATCTGCCTCTATCTTCTGTGTATGGAACCGAGCACAGCAGAGACATGACATAAGGCATTGGTTTACGTCTTATGTCATGAAGGGGTTAACAGTGCATTTTCCTATAGAAGGAATTTGATATTGACATTCTATCATCAAGATAGTCCATCAATATCATAGTGAGGAACATCCCAAACCGTGAAGACCACAGCCCCTTGCTCTGTGAAGTAGCATATCACTAATACTGTAAATTTTCTGAACGTCCCCTATATCCTATAACTATGTGACAGCATGTACTATATAATACAGTGACAAAATATCATAGGCACTTATAAATTTGAGCACTTACTGTTTTTATGTGTTTCTTTCTAGTCAATGATTTTATTGGCATGTAGAAATGTAGAAGAATATTTGGATTTAACGAGAAGTTATTATGATTTGCCATCAAACAAGATGTTTTACAATAGTGTAACATAGTGATCAGAGCTACCCATAATAACTCTTTACGAAATTGCTGTAATCACTACCGGAAAATTAATAGAGAGCGATCCATGGGGACATATTCTAATGATGAAATGCAATTGTTGGAAGGAAATCAATATTGTGAGAAGGTCTGGAGCCTTCCAAAGATTGCATTCACAGTAGATAAATTAGGGAATCAATATTTAGGAAATACTATGTGCATGCGAGTCCTCATTTTACATTGCATCAAGTAAGAATTACTCGTCTATAAGGAAGAGGGCAAAAATACCATGACTTAATTATAAGGAGCAAATGCTTGTCCTACATGGGAGGAAGGATCATACTAAAGCGGGCTTTACACGCTACAACATATCTAACGATGTGTCAGCGGGGTCACGTCGTAAGTGACGCACATCCGGCATCGTTTGTGGTGTTGTAGCGTGTGACAGCTACGTGCGATTGCGATTAAATGTAAAACCGCTCATCGCATATACGTCGTTCATTTGCTTAAAATTGCATGTCGGATTGTTCAATGTTCCCGAGGTAGCACACATCGCAGTGTGTGACACCCCGGGAACGATGAACAGATCTTATCTGCGTCCCGCGGCTCCCACCGGCAATGCGGAAGGAAGGAGGTGGGTGGGATGCTACGTCCCGCTCATCTCCGCCCCTCCGCTTCTATTGGCCGGCTTCCGGGTGACGTCGCTGTGATGCCGAAAGTCCCTCCCACTCCAGGAAGTGGATGTTCGCCGCCCACATCAAGGTCGTATGGAAGCGTAAGTACGTGTGACGGCAATTAATCGTTTGTGCGACACGGGCAACAAATTGAACGTGTCGCACATACAATAGGGGCGTGTCACATCGCATACGATATCGTATGCTTAATTGTAAGGTGTAAAGCAGGCTTTACCCTATATTGTTATAAGCAGAGACCAGATTGACACTCATAAGGGACATTTTAATGTTCTTCATTTGATACCAATTGGCTATTACCACCTCGTTATTATAGGAGTTTTCCAGTTGCTATCTGTAAAGTTTAATCATGTTATATATATAAAGGACGCTTTACACACTGTGATATAGTGACCGATATCGCTAGCGTGCGTAACCCCCCATCGTTTGTGCGTCATGGGCAAATTGCTGTCCGAGGCGCACAAAATCGCGCGAACCCGTCACACTACTTACCTGCCTAGCAACGTCGCTGTGACCAGCGAACCGCCTCCTTTCTAAGAGGGCGGTTCGTTCAGCATCATAGCGATGTCACTAAGCAGCCGCCCAATAGAAGCGGAGGGGCAGAGATGAGCGGGACGTAACATCCCGCCCACCTCCTTCCTTCCTCATTGCCGGCGGCCGCAGGTAAGGTGAGGTTCCTTGTTCCTGCAGTGTCACACATAGCGATGTGTGCTGACGCAGGAGCGACGAACTACATCGTAGCTGCAGCATCAACGATAATTTGGAATAGGGGGGCATGTCACCAATTAGCGATTTTGAATGTTTTTGCGACGATTCAAAATCGCTCATAGGTGTCACATGCAATGACATCGCTAACACGGCCGGATGTGCGTCACAAATTCCGTGACCCCAACGACATCGCTTTAGCGATGTCGTAGCGTGTAAAGCGGCCTTAACAGTTTTCTAAGATAAAGTACTGTATTTTTCAGGATATAAGATGCACTCTCCCCTCCCAAAATTGGTCGGAAAATGGGGAGTGCATTTTATAAGCCAAATGTAGCATACCAGGGGGCCCGGGAGCAGTGGAGCAGGGTTATTGGAAGTCGTCGGCGGTACGAATAGGGCAATGCTGTTGGCCATGGGCTGGGAGGAGGGGATGTACAAGGCAGGCGCCATTAATCTCAGAATGACAGATGCCATGGACGTCAGGAAAATGGCGCTGGAGGCGGCGCATGTGCAGATTGAAAACTCGGTGACCCAAGATCTCGATCTGCATATGTTCTGTCTCCAGCACCTTTTTCCTAAAGTCCATTGCCGGAAGATTAATGACGCCTACCTCATGCCGCCAGTATACCCCCTCCTACCAGCCCAAGGCCCGCAGCATTGCCCCACTTGTGTCGCCGCTGGCTTCCTATGACCCCACTCCAGTGCACATGTACCATAAGACTACAAGACGGACCCCCAGTGAGAGCCACTTGTGGTTTCTGAGTGGCTCTCTCAGTGGGGGTAAAAGCAACATTTTTGGATGTAGAGTTAACAACCCCCCCCCCCCCCCCCCCCCGCCCTCTCTCCCCTGAAATGCTCTGTTTATGGCTGGCTGTATGTGGGTGGAGAGCCAAACTGTGCAATCAATGACTTCCATTATGCTTACTACTTAACGTCAATAATGACCCGAAGTAAAGGGCTTGGGGTTCAGGGTCCATGAACAAGGTCAGGTCAAGTCTGGGTCCCGAAACAAAGTTACTTAAAATCTGTCCGAACATCCATGGGTCTGCTGACCTCTAGTGATAATTATTTTTAGTGGGACATCTCTGATAATAACTATTGACAGCCATTGGTGTCCAGTATGCAGGTGACCATGGTATTATTACTTACTCTGCAAACTCCATATAACTTTTTACCTTTTCATCAAAGTTTTCAAGACCAGAAAGCTAGCTACACTCATTAGAGGGCTGTTGGCTGAATGATGTTTTGGTTGATCATTGAGAGGAAAGCCATTTCAGCCCACTGTCCCATACAGAGGAGATTTCTATGAGAAAGCTGCCAGCAGACTATCTGCGAGAGTCTGAAATCAGTCATGTGAGACTGATATTTCCTTCTTCCATCAATTGGCCAGCGGCCCTATAAATATTAGACCATCAGCTCATCTGTGGCACCCCAGGGTTGCCACACAAAGGGTTAACTCCCCACACACAACACCAAGACCTCCTGGCCAGAAGGGGGAGACCAAGCTGCTTCCCTGTATATTCTGGTGGGGGGAGGAAATGGTCAGTAGTTTCAGTTTGGAAGTTCAGTGCAGAGCACTGAGGAGAAAGGATCTTTGCAGGTTGGAAGCTGGCTTTAGCTCACCTCAGGATCCACTGACCAATTCCAGGCCTAGCTGAGGGTCTGAGGAAAGGAGACAGAGTACACAGAGGAACATTCCTGGGAGGCAGAGCATTACAGAGCTCACCCCAGTGGAGCACACAGAACGGATGCTGGATCCGAGACTGCAGGTTACATACTGTACAGTTACCACCAGAGAAGTGAAGATTCCAGATCTTTCACCTGTACCACAGACACAAGCAACATAGGAGAGTTCAGGAACATACTAGGAAGGACTTGAGTTGCCTGTCATGTCGGTACCTAAGAGCAGAGCAGAGCAGAGCCGGCTGCATAGTTCACACAGCAGCAGGGCCACAGACACACGGTGCAGGCAAGGAAGCCAAAACGGCCCGGCTGGGTGGGAGAAACCCTGAACCCCTCACAGACTCCGTGGACAGTACTCTGCTGAATACCATCATCAGTAAAGGACAAAGAAACTGCAAAACCGTGAGTCTGCCTGTTTATTGTGCTCATGTCCTGCACCCCCCCATAGACTAACACACTGCCCCGGGGAAAAGGCTCTACCCGTGGGGAGCCGTCCCATCTCAAGCTGCCTTCCATCACCCCCGGAGGTTCTGTAGCAGCGGTGGTCATCTCTGATCACATTCCACGGGTGGCGTCACGAACATAACCCCCCTTTTTATTGTGGAACCAGGGAGCACAGACCGGGTCACAACACCGTGATCCCCTTTCCAGAAGCAACCCCTTGGCCCGGTTCTGGGTATCCCCTTAACCCCTGGCGACACACATGAATATTGGGAAGTTTGACGAACATTAGTCTAATGTGTTTGGGGACCTTAAGGGAGTTGTCCACTACTTTTACATTGATGGCCTATCCTTAGGGGTACTTTGCACACTACGACATCGCAGCTGCGATGTCAGTGGGGTCAAATCGAAAGTGACGCACATCCAGCGTCGCTGTCGATATCGTAGAGTGTAAATCCTTTTTGATACAATTAACGAGCGCAAAAGTGTCGTAATCGTATCATCGGTGTAGTGTCCGACATTTTCATAATTGTGCTGCAGCGACGGTACGATGTTGTCCCTCGTTCCCCTGCGGCAGAACACATCGCTGTGTGAGAAGCCGCAGAAGCGAGGAACATCAGCTTACCTGTGTCACCGTGGCTCACGCCGGCTATGCGGAAGGACAGAGGTGGGCGGGATGTTTATGTCCCGCTCATCTCCGCCCCTCCGCTTCTATTGGCCACCTGCCGTGTGACATCGCTATGACGCCGCACAAACCGCCCCCTTAGGAAGGAGGCGGGTTGCCGGCCAGAGCGACGTCGCAGGGCAGGTGAGTGTGTGTGACGCTGCCGTAGCGATAATGTTCACTACGGCAGCTATCACAAGATATTGCTGTTGCGACGGGGGCGGGGACTATCGCGCTCGGCATCGCAAGCATCGTCTTGCGATGTCGTAGTGTGCAAAGTACCCCTTAGGATAGGTCATCAATGTCTGGTCGGCTGGGGTCCGACACCCCACAACCTCACTGATTAACTGTTCTCTGACCCGGCGGCGGCAGCAAGCAGCCGGAAATGCTCAGCTCCAGCGCTGCTCCGTCTTCTGCTAGTGGCCAAGGCCAGGTTCTGCACATCTGCCTCCTATTGATTAGAATGGTATGCGGATGTGCAGTACCCAGCTGCTGCCGCAATGAGAGGATGGAGCAGCGCCAGTGTTGAGCATTTCCGGCTGCCGCCGCCGGGACTGTGAGCAGCTGATCGACGGTAGTTTGGGGTTTCAGACCCCAGCTGACCAGACATTGATGACCTATCCTAAGGATAGACCATCAACGTAAAAGTAGTGGACTATTTATCTCAAAAGGAAACCTTCAGAAAGGAAGCTCAACATCTTAGCTGTGATACTACAGATACAAGTCTGATGGATAAGTTACTGTATGAGAATGGCCATCTCACATCACTTCAGATAAGTTCTATAGTTTGAGCTTACCCAAGTGAAGAGAGCACAGATTAGAAAAAAATAATTCAAGGCGACCCTGAAGACCTCCCTGAAATCAGGCCAGATTAACGTTGCTAGCCAGAAATTCCAGGCCAAGAAGTTTACCCTTAGAGCTGCCTGATCCATCAACTGGTAGCTTATTTTTTTGATAGGCTGACTCTCCAAAGAGGTGCACAACATTCAACAATGCAATCCCAAACAGAGCTTCTTTCTCCCACTGTTCGATGAGTTGTGGCTCCTTGTGCCACCCCACGCAGACTGGGGTGCACAAATCCGTGATGGTTTTGACTCGAGGGGTCCGGAGCTGGGCTTGGCAAACACTCTGATCCTTGAAAGGGGATTATCTACAGGGGAGAAGTTCGTGACGCCACCTGCGGGTTGCGGTAATGGGAGTACCGCCGCTGCTGGAAGGAGTACCGGGGCAGATGGTGTGGAGCAGCAAGGTGTCAGTCCCTCCGCAGGTAGGGAAGGTCCCGGCCTCTGGGGTTTTGGTGGGATATTTAGGAGCACAAGGTGCAGGGGAACCAGGGTACTCACTGTGGGTAGTCGTGGTGCTGGATGAGGATTATAAAGCAGACTGTCACACTGAAGATAAACGAAAGTCTCTGTGCATCACATTTGCTACGGGGAGCCCGTCCAGGTGTCCACTCCCACCACTGTCACTTGGTAATCCAGAGCCGCCTCAGTGCACAATTTAGTTCTCTGTGTGGCCCCTTGGCTTGAAGCTGTTAGGGCCTCGCTCACTATATTTAGTGTAGCTGTGCTCTTGATGGCTGGCACTTGAGATTTTAGTGGGCCGCTTTACTTGAAAGCCCTATCCCCCGTGGTGTGCTGTCGCCTTCAGTCTCTGAGTTCTTAGGGAAGTTCAGAAAGATACTCTCCCTCCCAGGTTAATTTTCAGAATGTTGAATCGGCTCCTGACCTTGGGTCCTGGACCCCGTCGTACTCGGTACTGGTCAGTTTATTTTGAGTTTTTTATGTCGACAGTCCTCCTAGACTTTGTCCGTCGCACTTTTCCAATGTCACTGCCTCCGGTTCCTGACTCCTCTGGTCCCGGACCACCGTCTGCGACCCAACCTCGGTCTAGCTCCCCGGGAGCTACTACTCTCCAGCTCCTCCCTCTTTGAGGGCTCTCACTACTCTGCTCTCTTCCTCTAGACTGACTCACTTCTCTCCCACAAGTCTGCCTACCCCTAGGTGGGTGGCCCTATTCCAGCTTGACCAATCCACTGGTGTGTCTGACAGGTCATGATGTGAGGTGTGATTGGGATTTATGCTGATGGTAGTGACACCGGTTTCTTAAGAACCTGGAACCATGGGCGGTAGGCCCTGCACCATGGGTGACAGGATTGCAGTACCCTGTGGCACCCTGATATACTCAGGGGCGCCACATCCTAAATAAACATCTTAGGCTATGTGCGCATGCTGCATCTTTATGGTGACCACAAAGATGAACGTTTTTGGTCCCACAAAAACACTCCCTCAGCATGGATAGTTTTCCACGTTTTACTGCGTTTTTTACCGCATTTTTGCCCAGTGCGTTTTTTAAGTCAAATTTATTGCCTGAACGGGCTCAAAAACGCTGGGAAAAACACAGAAAGAATTGTCATGCTGCATCTTTGTGGTCACCATCTTTGAATGAGAATCCTGAAGTCTCATGCACACCTTGAGTAATTTCTCCTTGCAGATTTGGTGCAGATGTCAATTATTTCAATGTTTTGGCTGCAGTTTTCACCCATACTAATGAATGGGAAAAATCTGTACAAAAACGCACAGCAAAAACGCATAAAAAATGTGCACTTTTGTTGATGATTTTTTTCTGCCGAAAGATGCAGAAATGGTGCAGAAATATCTTACATGTGCTCATAGCCTGATATTTCTTCATTGAACTACAATTCTAATAATTTATCTGCTTAAGATGTGCACAAACTTTGCAAACCTCAGTAAAAAAAAAAGAAAAAAACAGTAAAGCTCATTCATGCTGATAGGTGATATACTGTAACATCACACCTCAGCCTCTCAGATTGCCACCTTGTGTTCGCCTTTTATGTCAAACTACTGTCAATCCATGAAATATAACATTCACAAGGTAACATCTCTGCCATTGCTCATTTTGTTATTCTGTAGCACAGCGCTTCTCTGGTCTTAGGATATTCAATAAAACTTCCTGCCCAACATGTTTTATTAAAAGGCTGTGTCCATAACGTTGCCAGAAATCACTTGGCTTTGTGCCCAAGTGCTGGTGAAAGAATAGACAGTTCCAACAAATTTGACAGACAGCGATGTACCGATCATAATTAATCCCTTGCAAAAATGAGAAAATCCTTAAGACATTCTTTGGAGGTCTCTACAATTTTAGCATTTTCCCTATAGGCACAAGGTTACTGCTTTTAGTCAAGTTATCATTGATTAGTAACAATCATGGGAACCAGTAGGGCAATAACGTATGACACAGAAGGTACAGATCTCTTCTGTATGTTCACATGATGAAATCTGTTCTGGAATACCGTTGGATATGACATGCCCACCAGGGCCGTGGAGCGCTCGGAACCGGGCCGGTTCTGTTTGGGAGGTCACGGAAGCAGGGCCCAACTCCATGACCCTGACGGTGTTGTTTAAATGAGTGAAGAATATTTACATGGAATGAGTCGTGACACCACCCATGGTATGTGGCAAGATATGGACCGCCGCTGCCATTCAGTTCCCCTGGGGTCGGTGGTGATGCAGCTGAGGTGGTTCAGCTCTCCACGGATAGAGCTTAACCCCAGGGCAGGTGATCGTGTATCATGGAGGAATTAACGTTGGGGTGCAGGACCGAAGGCGCAGGCAATAACTGGACAACACAGGGACCATAGTTTCCTTTATCTTTTACTCAGTAGTAGATGGTACAGGCCCGTGAGACTGGTCCAGCTGGTAACGGAGGTCCGGGCAGCCTGGAAGCAATTGATGGAATCCACCTAGCAAGGTGGGTTCAGAGGCCTTCCTTCGGCGCTGTAACGTGTGGGTCCTTTCAAGCTATGTTGCGGCCCTCTTCCTGGTGTTGGTATTGGTTCTTACCCGTATGGCAGGCGTCACGAGCTTTCTACAGGTGCTGCTCCTCCGGTCACGACTCCGGGCTCTACTATGCTGCTGTGCCCCGGGTGTTCTGTGTGACCAGAAGACATGCAGTCTCCTACCCTCCGGATTCAGCTGCTGGGACTTCAGTACCCACACAGACTGCCGAAACCCCACCACTGAACCAATGTCCCATGCCCGAACAAAACACACAATTGTAGTAAACCAAATCAACTTTATTGGAGAGATAATTAAATATTTATACAAACTCTCATCTTTTGTTGGGTTGGGGTCGGTCACAGCTTAAAATAACCATTGTAATTATACAACCGGATATACCATTTCAAACGAGGCATAATGCCAGGCCGGACTCCCGGCGCAATCAGCCTTCGCTTAACATCCACCATTTTCAACCACTGACCGCCACGGAGGAGCAAAAGTCGCTAGACTGCGCTCTGACCCCCACCCATAAAAAAAGAGGGCCTTCTGAATGCCCTCTTGCTGAATGCCATCTTGAAAGCAAATAAAATAGCTGCCTGTCCCTGATGGAGTTTTACCATGTCGGACCTCTTGGAACAGGAACAGAGCTCATCACCGAATACGAAAAACTTGGGCGATACCGCACCGTCCATTAGTGAAGCAATAAATGAAGGCTACCATAATGCACAAAACAAGAGGAACGCCACTACCGACGTGCTAAAAATCAGGGTTGGTAAACCAGTCCGTGCAGCCTATGTAGCAGCACCCATCCTAAAAGAATGTGTATCAAAAACCGAAGGGGTTAGGCCGAGTAAACAAAGACACTGACGTGAAAGGAACAAGAACTGGAACTTTTGACAGCTAGGGACTATCCTCTAGGTAGGAGGAAACACTGGAGCTGAGCAGCGCATGTAGTCGTTAACCAAAGAATACCTACCGGATGGATCCGTTCCTGGACTTACAAACCCAACACGTAAACCGCCCAAAAAAACACCGGAAATGTGCTTTGCAAAACAACTACTTGCCCGCTCGACAAGCGCCAAAAAGGCAAAGCCAAAGGAAAACGCCAAAAAGAACCCATTCAAAATGAACAAACAAAATTACACGCACAAGCAATTGCCACCATGTTACGCTATGGACAAATCCAAAAACCCATGGGAAATGAAAGCAAGCTTTGTCAGGTGGGAGGCGAAAAAACCCTAGCTTTGGAATCAATTGCAATCCCTAAGAAGGGTAACCAAAATAAATCCAAAACACAGCTGAGCAACAGCCTCTTTATTAGGGTACCGGACGAGCCACGGTCCCATCGCGAGAACGCCCACTGGCGTCCTTATCCAGCGTATTTGATGGTTTCGTTGGCAATTTTGCGGACAAACTAAGGCACTGAGTTGCTGCATGCGCTCCGCCACAAGCGGAGCACTCATGCCTGAATTTACACAGGCCAAAGAAGTGGCAGTGACCTTCATTAAATAACCAACACGCACTGGGTCTACGAACGGCCACTGAGCCGGAGGCGGCAGAGGTGCCAGGGTGAAGAGGGTCATAAGCCTTCTGGGCCAGCATTAAACGCAGCCAAGTGTCCGTGGCTTTCACGCCCCAACCCAACTGGGGTTGAAGGGCCAAACGACGCCGAAAATCCTCTTTGTAATGCCACCAAGCTGATCCCCCCTGTGACTTGTATGAATTATAAATGGTGTCGCAATATATAAACATCTCAGAACAGCGCTCAGGGTGCTTCTGTCCCATGACACATCCCATAACAAAAAATGCCTGAAGCCAGTTGTTAATGGACTTAGCCACTTTTGGCCTCCTCTCGAAAGGACGATCAGATGAGCTTTGTTCCTTGTCAATTGTATGTTGATCGGTCGTAACTAAAGACCATATATCAACATAGTCATTCGCCCATATTTTTCGGACAGTCTCCGCATCCAAATGGGATACCAAAGGGGCAATGCCACAAAAGAAAGCGTCTCTATGAATGTCAGCACGAGGTGGGGGGGTCAGACTGTGAAGGAGGTGGACCAGCTAAAGAAGAGTTAACTAGTATTCCCCCACCCGCCTGTAAATTAGCTAACAGTGTCTGGATAGTCGCTGATATGCCCGCACTATCCCCCAATGCCCCCAAGTATTGGTACTCACGAACATCCGGAAGGGGAGTGACAGCAGGCTCCTGAAGAGGATCAACAACCGTCTCCCTCTGAGGAGGTCGGTAACAATGGCGATGATGCCCATGGGGCACAACTGAGCCATTTGAGGAATACAGTGAAGTGGAAGGAGAACGCCACCTCGATGAACGGGAACGGCGGCTCCTTCGAGAGGATCTGGAATGACGGGAGGAATGGTGGCTATGTCTGCCATGTGATCCAGCAGAGCATCTGCGGTCAAGGCTGCGAGAGGTTGATGCCGAGGAGAACAAGGTGAAGCGGTTACCGCGCCCACAGCATCTACGACCGTGGGCCGGGGATCCAGCAACCGCTTGTGGGAAAACAGGAGCAAATGGGGCTTGTGCAGGTGGAGGAGGGGCAGACACTGCAGGGTGTACACCTGCAGAGCATCTGCGTAGGCCAGGGCTATGAAGGGGTGACACCGAGGAGAGCAAAGCAGAGCAGATACCGCGCCCACGGCAGCTACGACCGCGGGCCGGGGGTCCAGCAACCGCTTGGGCTAAAGCAAGAATATCAGGGGCTTGACGAGCCGGGGCAGGTGGACAAGAGGCAGGAGGGGCTAATAATCGAGCAGATGAGGCTTGTGCAGGTGGGGGAGGGGCAGATACTGCAGGGTGCACACCTGCAGCCCCCTGCACCAAAGGTGGCATGATGAGGGGCTGCAACTGAGCAAAGGGGCCAGAAGGGCTAATTACTGCCCCAGCACCCGGGGGGGGCATCTTGCTGAATAAACTGAGAGAGGGTTGGGGGAGTAGGGGGTGCACCATGCCTGCAGATCCTCCCATGAACGAGGACTCACAGTCATGGTGCCCCCTGTTATTGTTTGTGACGGTGGTGGTTGTTTTAATAGCAGTTCGGGAGGCAGGGGTTAACTAATACCGGCCGTGGCTCTGCACTGACGGGGAGAATGTCTGCGTGCAGCAGCCATGGCCGGAAGCTGGGAGGGAGTGAGGAGCTGGGAGGGGTTGAGGGGGGAGGGATCTGCATGAGTTGGTGGTACATTGGGGTTAACAGCTCCCGACCGCAAATACATGTGGCCAGGGGGGCAGTCCCAGCACACAACCGCAGCGGTGGGGAGCTGGAAGGGGCTGAGGAGCTGGGAGGGTGAGAGAGGGGCCACTGCGGCCGGGAGCTGGGTGAAAGTGTGCGGTACTAGTCGCGAGGCGCGCGCACGAGAAGTGCGCACGCCCCGTGACGTCACAGCTACCGACCGCAGGTCCACGCTGCCAGAGGGACAGTACTGTCGTGTAGCTACTGCGGTCAGGAACCGAGGGGGGGTTTTGGGGGGCTAGTCGCGAGGCGCGAGCACGAGAAGTGCGCACGCCCCGCGGCATTATCGGTGTGGGACTCAGGCGCTCCGGCGGACAGTTACGCCGAGCGGACCGCCTGCCGCCGGGGATCACCGCCTGAGCCTCAGGAGGAACAGAATGCGGCTTATCTAAGAAAGCGTTAAGCCAGGCGTCACCATCCCTCCCAATTCTGTCCCTTATGGCAGCAGCCAAAGTGTCAGCCATCTCTCACCAGCAGCAAACTGTGTCCGGGTTGCCAGCAGCATAGCAGCGTCCGGGTCTCAGGATGAGGAGAGGCCGAATCCAGGAAGTAAGGGGGATTGGGGATCCAATAGTGAGGAGAATAGTGGGATTGGACACCATAAAGGGGGCAGGGTTCGGGCATGGGAGTGGGATTTTAACCTCTTACATGCTCGGCAGTCAGGGTGCATTCAGTGCAGCCTCACTGACCTGCCCTGCAGCCTAGGGCTTCAGTGTTCTGTCCTCTGCGCTCTGCTCTGAGGGAGCTCTGTCACAGCTCTGTTGCCCAGGTTCCCTCTCTAGACTATCTCCTCGATTCTCCTCTGCTCCTTTCAGTTTCACTTCTGTGTGTGTGTTATTAACCCCTCTCCCAGGCCAAAATTCACAGGGAAGCTCCCAATGAACTGGGTTTTAGAGCGCCCTTCTGGTCTGGAGTTAGGAATATGTTGACTGTTGGTGCTACCTAACATGGAGACCCCCCTTCTTGCTTTCAGACATAATGTCACCCTCTGTGAGGAGGTCCGTGGCAACCGGACCACTGAGGTGCCACAGATACATAGTATAGTTAAAAGCTTAGCGGCTCGGTAGTTCACACTGGGGTCCTGGGTGCAAATCTCACTGTCACGCGGTGTTCGGCTATGCACTTGGTGGGTGTCATGGTGGATTTGGACTCTGTTCACACCACAGAGTCTCACAAGCAGCCTGAGATCTCGTAGTTGTACAGCCTGCCATGGGCTGTGTTTTGATTCACCTCTCTCCAGTACAGCAGGAGTTAATGCCTGCTGGTTTGTGAACAGTTGCTAGGAGCTCTGCTGCTAATGACCATTCACAGCCACCTTCACCCTTCATAAAGTTCTGAATCCGGTTGCTGACCGCCAGATATAGCTTCAGCGCAGCTCCTGCATATTGGTCCTTATTGTAGTGATCCAGAACTTGGTGATCTGTTGTGTGCTGTGGAAATATCCCTGTTGTGTTTATTTCCTTCTCGGTTCGTATTGTCTCTCCCTTGTGTTTGGTTGCAGTGTGCATGAGTTTTGGTTCTTTCCCCTATCCGTGTTATTTGTGGGGTTTGGTTCTCTAATACTGGCTCTCTCCTGGTGTGGGGAGAGAGGGCGTGTAATATCAGGGCTCAAACAGGAGTTAGGAACACGTTGGGGCCCAAACCTGGCTACCATCAAACTTACCTCTGGGATAAGGGACATCATAGGGTCCCTAGTTTGAGGGTCAGCTAAGAGGTCCATCTTCTTTACCCTGATTACCTGTGACACTCACTAAGGATAACATCTGCAATGAGTTTGCAAGGGTTTCCTCCAGGTTCTGCGTTTTTCTCCCACATTCCAAAAACATACTGATAGGGAATTTAGATTGGCAGCCCCCATGGGAACAGTGATGATCTTTTCTGTAATTAGCTTTGGAATATGATGGTGCTATATAAGCAATGCATAATAATGGCTTATCAAAGTTAGCATTTTGGTGAACTGGACTTGACGTGGGTCATGTCCTTTTTTTCAACTCTAAGCTAAGATCATTAAGGTGCATTAAACTGGCAGATTAAGAGGAACATTCTTATTAAGAATGCTCATTTCCTAACTGTATAAACAGGCTGCCAATCACTGCATGAAAAAGCAAAACATTCATTGGGTGAAATTATTTTTAAACTTCATTCTCCGCAGCATATCTTCTGACAACAATCTCTGTATTCTTCATATGTCTGGCCTGTGGGTTAGGGTGACAAAATGGAAGCATTTTTTGCAAGAAAAAACATCCAAGCTTGGCTATGTTTTGCCAAAACTTACATCATGTCTGCCAAGAGAATGTTTGAAAATGATTTATGGTCTGAGGGGATTAAGGTTGAATTTTTTGACTATGATTTAAAAATTTTGTTTGTCACAAAACCAACACTGCACATCACCAAAGAACACTATACCCACAGACGTCATGGTGGAAGTAGCATTATGCACTAGGGCTTTTTTTTTTTTTAGTATCTGAAAGTGAGGCTTTTAATCAAAGTGGAGGAAATTATAAACAGTTCCAAATATCATTTCAATTTTGCAACAAAACCTTAAGACTTTAAGAAGATGAAGAGGAATTACACCTTTTTGCATGACAATGACACTAAACATACCTCCCAATCAACAGTTGAATGGGTTCACCTGAAGATGACCAATCAAGGTTTTGAAATGGCCCAGCAAGAGCCTAGACCTGGATCCAAATTAAAATCTTTAGGTTGTTCTGAAGAGGACACTGTACACAGGCGATCTCTTCATAATCTGACAGATTTGGAGCTACTGCAGGAAGATTGCCAATTCTACATATGTCATGATGATAGACTCCAATCCAAAAAGACTAAGATTCAATAGTATTAATTTAGCATAATTGAACACAACCATGGACGTCAGTAGACACCCATATTGAAGAGTGACACAAAAGAACAATAAAAATGACACCTTTATTGATATTCATTAAAAATGTTTAAAACAAGCAAAAGGTACCTTATACAAAAGAGGGACACAGACAGGAAAAATTTGAAGAAAAAAAATGATGATTTTTCACAGGTGGAAGAATATACACCTGCGCCGGCACACCTCTTAGATTAAGTAATGAGAATTGAACGCATTGCTGTATCCTGTGCTACACATTAGTTACAATGAATCATTAATTAATTAATTGCCATACAGGTGGAACTCCACCAACCTGCAGAGCATATATATAAATATGGATAAATGACCATGTGCAGAACTCAGAGCACAGCAACACAGCGACTGCGAAACACGTGTCGGAGTGTGAGGGTCACGGCAGGACATTCTCAGGTGATGTAATTTGTCATTTTCACTCTCCTGTGTGCCTGCTTTGCCGGCTTGCCCGTTCACACCCGCCCCCCCTCCCCCCTCTTTGGCATTAACTTAGCTGCCTGTGCGTTGCATGCACTGTGCTTTGTTAAACTGCATACTTGTTCACCTTATTTGTTTGGTGAACCTTATACTATATATCCAGCCCCACTTTGGGATGGTTTCCCCACTAAGGGGTGGGATCTGCTTCGGTATGATCCTGATGTATGCTATGCACGGGTAGCATGTAGGTCTAGATTGGTGAAGGGTAGTAAGTGGGTGTATTTTACTATAAGTAGAACGCTTTATTGCTGTGCTCTGAGTTCTGCACATGGTCATTTATCCATATTTATATATATGCTCTGCAGGTTGGTGGAGTTCCACCTGTATGGCAATTAATTAATTAATGATTCATTGTAACTAATGTGTAGCACAGGATACAGCAATGCGTTCAATTCTCATTACTTAATCTAAGAGGTGTGCCGGCGCAGGTGTATATTCTTCCACCTGTGAAAAATCATCATTTTTTTTCTTCAAATTTTTCCTGTCTGTGTCCCTCTTTTGTATACGGTGCCTTTTGCTTGTTTTTAAATATTTTTAATAAATATCAATAAAGGTGTCTTTTTTATTGTTCTTTTGTGTCACTCTTCAATATGGGTGTCTACTGACGTCCATAGTTGTGTTCAATTATGCTATATAGAGTGCTAATTTCCACTAAATAGGACATGAGGTTGTTAACAGTATTAATTTAGCGTATATATACAGGGTGGTCCAAAAGTAGGTGGACAGAAAATAACAACATGGTGTAAATTGAAACTGACTCCATTGCCCTTAGCAACCAATCAGACTTCACCTTTCATTTTCCAAAGAGTGTGTGAAGAATGAAAAGTGGCATCTGATTGGTTGCTAAGGGTAACTGAGTCAGTTTAACTTTACACCATGTTATTATTTTCTGTGCACCTACTTTTGGACCACCCTGTATATATATATATATATATATATATAATATATATATATAAAATATTTATTTATTTATTCACAGCACGTGACATAAGTATTGAACGAGTTTTCTAAGTAAATATAGTTCTAAAGGTGCTTTTGACATTAATTTCTCTGCAGACGTCAATAAAATCTCTTCAAATCCACAAATCAAACCCATGGATGTACGTAAATTAGGTGATGTGTAATAATGAGAAATGGCACAGGGAAAAAGTTTTGAACACATGAAGAAAGAGAGATGCAAAATGCTATGAAAAGTCATGATACCAGCTGAAATCTATCAGTAATTAGAATCCAATTCTGGTTCAACTAATGGCCTAGATATAAAAAGGTGTCTCATTACCAAGGTGCTACACAAGAAACATTTCATGATAGGTAAAACCAGTGACCAGTCTCAAGTCCATGGCAACCTTATTGTTGCTAAGGGTACAGATGATATTGGTTACAGAAGAATTTTTAAACTAATGAAAGATCCAGTGAACACTGTTGGGACTGTAGTCCTGAATTGGAAAGAGCGTCATATCACCATAAACCACTGACGACCAGGTACTCCCAACAAGCTTTTCAGACAGAGGCATAAAAATAATTATCAAAAGGGTTGTCCAGAAGCCAAGAACTACCTGTGGAGAGACACAGAAACATTATAAATCAGCAGGTAGAATTGTTTCAAAGAAAACAATAAGTAATACACTTTACCTCCATGGCCTCCATGCACGATCACCACGCAAGACTCCATCGTTGAACAAAAAGCATGTTCAAGCATTTTTAAAGTTTGCTGATCAATATTTAGACACACCTATGAAATACTGGGAGAATATAGTCTGGTCAGATGAGACCAAAGTTGAGCTCTTTGGATGCCATAATTCACACCAAGTTTGGAGCCAAAAGAAAACTACATATCACCCCAAAAATACCATATCAACAATAAAGTTTGGAGATAGGAACATCATTATGTGGGGCTTTTTTTTCAGCATACAGCACTGGCAAACTTCAGATAATTGAAAGAAGGATGAATAGTAGTGATGGGCAAACCCGAACTGTAAAGTGCATGGACCCAAGTCCATTGTCACTATTGGGATTCAGTCACACGGATAAAAAATAGAAAGGAAAAAGGAAGCAAAATGGGGATTAAAGCAGGACAATTATACTTACTGAGTTTCCATGTGGCTGTCATACTGCTTCTGGGTCTGCTCATTAAATCTCGTGAATATTCATTGCTTCTCCCACTAACCCTCTGTGACAGCATTTGTGATTGGCTGCATTCAGACTGCTGGTGTTCCAGTGTCTGTGATTGGTTGCCCTCACACTAGCTGTCTGGGTCCCTTAAAAGGAGTGTAAAATAAATATATACTTGGAAAAAATCGCATAGAGTCCCCCCATATTTTGATATCCAGCTCAGAAAAAGTAGACAGCTGGAGGCACATTCAAACTCATCTTTAGGCAATATGAAAATCATACCTGAAATCAGATAAAAACGAAGACGTTGACTTAATCTTTGCATTGTGTGTCTGCATGTGCTACAAAGCATACAGATATTAGAGAACAGAAATAGGAGAAAAGAACAGTCTGAGGACTTGAGTACTAAAACTGTAAAAACTAACAATCTAAAAGTTAAATTATCAAGACTTTTACAACCCATAGCACTACAGCTAATCTTCCTGAATGTGGATGGCAGAGAAAAATTGATGAAAGGTTAAAACACAGGAAAGTTCAGATGGTGTAAAATCAGCCCTAATCAGGTTTCAAAGAAATTCAAGTATCCTTCGTATCTCGATCCATCGAGATTTGAATGAAATTAAACACGATGGCTGGAGACCCAGGAGGACCCTACTGCTGACACATAGAGATAAAAAAGCTAGATTGCAGTTTGAAAAAATATACTGACAACGCCAAAATCCTTCTCGAAAAGCGTCTTATGAACAGGTGAGACCAAGGTAGAGCTTTTTGGAAAAGCACATAATTCTACTGTTTACCGAAAACTGAATGAGACCTACAAAGAAAAGAACACAATACCTACAGTCAAATATGGTGGAGGTTCAAGGATGTTTTGGGGTTGTTTTCTATCCTATGACACTTTGTGCCTTTACTGTGTGCAAGGTATCATGAAATCTCAGTGTCAGAAAACTGGGTTTGCGTCCTAGATCATGGGTCTTCCAGTAGGACAATATCTGCAAACGTACTTCAAGGAGCACCCAGTAATGGATGGGAACAAAGTGCTGAAGAGTTCTCAAGTGACAGCAATGAGTCCGGATCTAAATCCCATTTAACACCTGTGCATATCTTAAATATGCTGTTGAGAGAAGGAGCCTTCAAATATATGAGAGACCTGGAGCAGTTTGCAAAAGAGTGGCCCAAAACTCTAGTTGAGAGTGTAAGAAGCTTATTGATGGTTATATGAAGTGATTGATTGCAGTTGTTTTTTCCAAAGGGTGTGCAAACACATATTAAGTTAAGGGTACCAACAATTTTGACTGTCCTATTTTTGGAGTTTTGTGTGAAATGAAGTCCAAGTTTCTTTATTTTCATTGCTTTTTGCTGTTGTTCCAATGCACATAAAGGAGATGAACATGTATAACAAACATGCAATTGCAATTATTTTCTGGGAGATATACTTAAATTTCTGGAACACCTTCAAGGGTGCCAACACTTTCGGCCATGACTGTATAAATATGTACATGAATACCATTACCTTTATTTTTAATTGAATATTGATATGTTTATATACTAGATAATCTAGACTAACACTGAACTAAACTACTGTAAATTGTGAGGTGTCAACCGGCTGTATTAGGCCAGTTTCACACATCCTTCTTTTTGCCGGTTTCGCGGATCCGGCGCGCTCCTGTACAGTGAATACAGTACAATGACAGCGCAACAAGCGCCAGTCACGTGCTGTCATGTGACCGGCGCATGTGACCCGGAAGTTACAGCGCTGTCATTGTACTGTATTCACTGTACGGGAGCGAGCCGGATCCGCGAAACCGGCAAAAAGAAGGATGGGTGAGTGAGCCCTTACAAAGGGCCGGTATGTTTTGCAGAAGTGTGGGTGCTCTGCAATGTGAAGTTGGCTGGGACCTGTGGTTCCACAGGATTGCATTACATGCAGAGCCATGGAAGGGTGTGTGATGCTGATTACACACTCCTTACCACCTGTGGGTGTGGCTCTAGGGGTTAAAGCAATCCTGTCTCTGAACCTAGGTGGAGTGTGTCTAGGGCAGTCTAGATAGAGACTGACTCTAGACTTCCAGTGTGTGTGCTGGAGACGGGGAGAGCAGAAGCAGGGCGTTTTGCTCTGCTCAGGAGACCTTCTCCTGAAGGAAAGGGGTTTTTAGGTCCATGTGCAAAGCCTGGCTGGAGCCAGGAGGAACTTGGTAAGGACACTAGCCGCCTTCAGAGGAAGGTAACCCGGATTGGACTTTAAGGATAAAGCCAAGTACTGACAAGGGTCAGTGACACGTGTGAGGAAGTCCAAGAGCATGTGGACTTTACGTTATGTGTTGGACTTTGAGGATAAAGCCAAGGCATGGCATCTTTCTGTTATGGGACCTAGCATGGTTTATTTGAGCTGGTAATAAACCATATGGTCTGTTAAAGAGACAAATTGTTCCGGTGTGCGTTAATCCCGATACCTGACGTGTGGCCCCCATACACTCGGGGGCCCACATCGTTAATATATATATATATATATATATATATATATATATATATATATATACAGTGCCTACAAGTAGTCTTCAACCCCTGTTAGCAGGTTTGATAAGATGCAAATAAGTTAGAGCCTGCAAACTTCAAACAAGAGCAGGATTTATTAACAGATGCATAAATCTTACAAACCAACAAGTTATGTTGCTCAGTTAAATTTTAATAAATTTTCAACATAAAAGTGTGGGTCAATTATTATTCAACCCCTAGGTTTAATATTTTGTGGAATAACCCTTGTTTGCAATTACAGCTAATAATCGTCTTTTATAGACCTGATCAGGCCGGCACAGGTCTCTGGAGTTATCTTGGCCCACTCCTCCATGCAGATCTTCTCCAAGTTATCTAGGTTCTTTGGGTGTCTCATGTGGACTTTAATCTTGAGCTCCTTCCACAAGTTTTCAATTGGGTTAAGGCCAGGAGACTGACTAGGCCACTGGAACACCTTGATTTTTTTCCCTCTTAAACCAGGCCTTGGTTTTCTTGACTGTGTGCTTTGGGTCGTTGTCTTGTTGGAAGATGAAATGACGACCCATCTTAAGATCCTTGATGGAGGAGCGGAGGTTCTTGGCCAAAATCTCCAGGTAGGCCGTGCTATCCATCTTCCCATGGATGCGGACCAGATGGCCAGGCCCCTTGGCTGAGAAACAGCCCCACAGCATGATGCTGCCACCACCATGCTTGACTGTAGGGATGGTATTCTTGGGGTCGTATGCAGTGCCATCCAGTCTCCAAACGTCACGTGTGTGGTTGGCACCAAAGATCTCGATCTTGGTCTCATCAGACCAGAGAACTTTGAACCAGTCTGCCTCAGAGTCCTCCAAGTGATCATGAGCAAACTGTAGACGAGCCTTGACATGACGCTTTGAAAGTAAAGGTACCTTACGGGCTTGTCTGGAACGGAGATCATTGCAGTGGAGTACATTACTTATGGTATTGACTGAAACCAATGTCCCCACTGCCATGAGATCTTCCCGGAGCTCCTTCCTTGTTGTCCTTGGGTTAGCCTTGACTCTTCGGACAAGCCTGGCCTCGGCACGGGTGGAAACTTTCAAAGGCTGTCCAGGCCGTGGAAGGCTAACAGTAGTTCCATAAGCCTTCCACTTCTGGATGATGCTCCCAACAGTGGAGACAGGTAGGCCCAACTCCTTGGAAAGGGTTTTGTACCCCTTGCCAGCCTTGTGACCCTCCACGATCTTGTCTCTGATGGCCTTGGAATGCTCCTTTGTCTTTCCCATGTTGACCAAGTATGAGTGCTGTTTACAAGTTTGGGGAGGGTCTTAATTAGTCAGAAAAGGCTGGAAAAAGAGATAATTAATCCAAACATGTGAAGCTCATTGTTCTTTGTGCCTGAAATACTTCTTAATACTTCAGGGGAACCAAACAGAATTCTGGTGGTTTGAGGGGTTGAATAATAAATGACCCTCTGAATAAACTTTTCACAATTTAAAAAAAAAATAAAAAAAGAAATAACATTCTTTTTTGCTGCAGTGCATTTCACACTTCCAGGCTGATCTACAGTCCAAATGTCACAATGCCAAGTTATTCCGAATGTGTAAACCTGCTAAATCTGCAGGGGGTTGAATACTACTTGTAGGCACTGTATATATATATATATATATATATATATATATATATATATACACAGTTAGGTCCAGAAATATTTGGACAGTGACACATATTTTGTTATTTTAGCTGGTTACAAAAACATGTTCAGAAATACAATTATATATATAATATGGGCTGAAAGTGCACACTCCCAGCTGCAATATGAGAGTTTTCACATCCAAATTGGAGAAAGGGTTTAGGAATCATAGCTCTGTAATGCATAGCCTCCTCTTTTTCAAGGGACCAAAAGTAATTGGACAAGGCACTCTAAGGGCTGCAATTAACTCTGAAGGCGTCTGCCTTGTTAACCTGTAATCAATGAAGTAGTTAAAAGGTCTGGGGTTGATTACAGGTGTGTGGTTTTGCATTTGGAAGCTGTTGCTGTGACCAGACAACATGCGGTCTAAGGAACTCTCAATTGAGGTGAAGCAGAACATCCTGAGGCTGAAAAAAAAAGAAAAAATCCATCAGAGATAGCAGACATGCTTGCAGTAGCAAAATCAACAGTCGGGTACATTCTGAGAAAAAAGGAATTGACTGGTGAGCTTGGGAACTCAAAAAGGCCTGGCCGTCCACGGATGACAACAGTGGTGGATGATCGCCGCATACTTTCGTTGGTGAAGAAGAACCCGTTCACAACATCAACTGAAGTCCAGAACACTCTCAGTGAAGTAGGTGTATCTGTCTCTAAGTCAACAGTAAAGAGAAGACTCCATGAAAGTAAATACAAAGGGTTCACATCTAGATGCAAACCATTCATCAATTCCAAAAATAGACAGGCCAGAGTTAAATTTGCTGAAAAACACCTCATGAAGCCAGCTCAGTTCTGGAAAAGTATTCTATGGACAGATGAGACAAAGATCAACCTGTACCAGAATGATGGGAAGAAAAAAGTTTGGAGAAGAAAGGGAACGGCACATGATCCAAGGCACACCACATCCTCTGTAAAACATGGTGGAGGCAACGTGATGGCATTGGCATGCATGGCTTTCAATGGCACTGGGTCACTTGTGTTTATTGATGACATAACAGCAGACAAGAGTAGCCGGATGAATTCTGAAGTGTACCGGGATATACTTTCAGCCCAAATTCAGCCAAATGCCGCAAAGTTGATCGGACAGCGCTTCTTAGTACAGATGGACAATGACCTCAAGCATACAGCCAAAGCTACCCAAGAGTTCATGAGTGCAAAAAAGTGGAACATTCTGCAATGGCCAAGTCAATCACCAGATCTTAACCCAATTGAGCATGCATTTCACTTGCTCAAATCCAGACTTAAGACGGAAAGACCCACAAACAAGCAAGACCTGAAGGCTGCGGCTGTAAAGGCCTGGCAAAGCATTAAGAAGGAGGAAACCCAGCGTTTGGTGATGTCCATGGGTTCCAGACTTAAGGCAGTGATTGCCTCCAAAGGATTCGCAACAAAATATTGAAAATAAAAATATTTTGTTTGGGTTTGGTTTATTTGTCCAATTACTTTTGACCTCCTAAAATGTGGAGTGTTTGTAAAGAAATGTGTACAATTCCTACAATTTCTATCAGATATTTTTGTTCAAACCTTCAAATTAAACGTTACAATCTGCACTTGAATTCTGTTGTAGAGGTTTCATTTCAAATCCAATGTGGTGGCATGCAGAGCCCAACTCGCGAAAATTGTGTCACTGTCCAAATATTTCTGGACCTAACTGTATATATTAAATAATCAGTTAATTATGTATACATGTGTATGTGCGTTTGTAGGCAAGCTGAAAATATGTGGTCTGTTCTTTTTATTTTTAATTCACTATCTAAAATATCTAGTGTATTCTATATGTATTAAATAGTTAATTAAAAATAAAAATGATAGTCCTCATAATTTCAGTTTCTTTAAGGAATAGTATTATAGTAAGTTTATATGTTTTGGGGAAAAAAACTTGATAGCTGCTTTATAAAATAACATCAAAATATTTAATTATGTTGTACAAATTGGCGATTTTAACTGAACCAAGGTGGAAAAAGACAGATTGCAGGCACAGATGATGTGGTGTAAGTTACTAAACTGGTAACATATTGTATTCCAGTGTATACAATTCCCAGAAATATTGCTAAATGGCAAGGAAAAAAAACATCAGGGATCTGGAGCTGTTGGAAGAAATCTTCTTTAAGGCGGCTGTGCAGCTGTCGACATAATATATTTGTATTTTTAGTGCGTGTTAATATAAACATCACATGATGTCAGATCTTGCTGATTATACAAGTGGCGCTATGTAAAGTGCTGTTGATCTCTTAATGATCTGTCACAAAGTGCTTTCTAAGGAATTTTCTTATCCTGTGTCTCCTGAGGAAGCTGCATATTAGTGGCGAAACAGGTGAAGAACCATCACTAAGGCCCTGATTCATGAAAATATTTTTGATATCTTCAAATTTGCAAAAGATTTGCACAAACATTCTGACTTTTTCATGCCAGTCCCAGTCAGCTTCAATAAAATGGTTGGTACATCGGTCATGTTGGGTGTGATGATAAACCCGCTTGTCTATTTCGTGAATATTTACACCGCTTTTCTGCAGAGTCATGAATGTTTCCCTCTACACTTTCATTATGCAATAATGTCCCACATCCTGTACTAATGTATCTAATCCTAGGTCCCTTTCAGGTATATATGTCCCCAAACCTGGGCTCCTTGCAGGTATATATGTCCCATGGCCTGGTATATATACCCCCCTTCCTGGAATATATGTCCCCCATCGTTGTATATATTTTACTCATCCTGGTATATATGTACCCCATCCTGGGCACATCCTGGTATATACATGTATGTCCCTCATCCTGGGCCCCTTCCTGGTATACATGTCTCCCATCTTTGTATATATGTCCCTCATCCTGGGCCCCTTCCTTGTATAAATGTCTCCCATCTTGGTATATATGTTCCCCATCCTGGGTCCCTTCCTGTTTATAAATGTCCCCCATCTCGTTATATATGTCCCCCATCCTGGGTTCATCCTGGTATATATGTCCTCCATCCTGGTATATATGTCCCACATCATGCCATATATTCCCTCATCCTTTGCCCCTTGGGTTTCTTTAATGCAGTTAAAAAAAAACACATTTTACTCACCTTACATTGGCTTGTCAGCTATGGAGACGCACAATGTCACTGCCATCTGACTCCAATGCCTAGCGTGCTGACGTCAGCTGCCAGCTTCTGATTGGCCGGCATTATGTATTGCGGTGCAGGGCCCCAGCAAGGATGCACATACAAACTGAAATAGGAGCTTAAGTTGGCAGGCTCCCCTCCATCACATGCCTAGTTGTGTTTTCTGCTACCACAATTGTTACGCCTCTGCATGCGCATCTTAACAAATTAGGTAATTCTTATTACCGTGAGCCCTGATCAATGAGACTGGTGAGTATAATACCAGTCTTAATGAATGGGGGCCTCAGTTTATAAATCGTAGACAAGAAGTATCTCTTTGCTCTAAAAAAACAAGATTCTGCAGCAGCTGAAGTGCATATTATCAAAAATAATCCACAACATATTACAAGGGACTGCTGATAAGTCTTTGGCTTTACCCAGAAAGAAACGAGATCGGATGATGAAACTTTAGATTAATTCCACTTAAGGGGGCTTTACACGCTACGACATCGCTAATGCGAAGTCGTTGGGGTCACGGAAGGAAGGAGGTGGGCGGGATGTTACGTCTCGCTCATCTCCGCCCCTCCACTTCTATTGGGCGGCGGTTCAGTGACGCAGCTGTGACATCGCTGTGACGCTGAAAGAATTGCCCCCTTAGAAAGGAGGCGGTTCGCTGGTCCCAGCGACGTCGCCGGGCAGGTAAGTAGTGTGATGGGTCTGGGCGATGTTGTGCGGCACGGGCAACGATTTGCCCGTGTCGCACAACAGATGGGGGCGGGTACTCACGCTAGCGATATCGGTACCGATATCGCAGCGTTTAAAGCGGCCTATACTCTCCACTCATAACAACACACTTCTTACATCGGTATTCCAAGTTCTGTAACTTAGCAAAAGGAAGGACTTCAGTTGTGCCTCAAACCAGGCATCCGTAGCAGCCATGCAATCAGAAATGGTATGAAATTTGGTACCCTTGAGGTATTTCTTGAGGTTTAGAAACAGATGATAGCCGGAGGTAGCTATATCTAGTGAATAGAGTTGAGCGCGGTTCGCGGTTCGAGGTTCTCCAGTTCTAGGCTCGAGTGATTTTGGGGCTGTTCTAGATCAAAGTAGAACTCGAGCTTTTTGCAAAAGCTCGATAGTTCTAGATACGTTCAAGAACGGTTCTAGCAGCAAAAAAACAGCTAATTCCTAGCTGGCTTTCCGCTGTAATAGTGTAAGTCACTCTGTGACTCACACTATTATGAAATTTCAGTGTATAGTGTGCGGAAACAGCGCATTCAGATCACTGCTGTATGGATAATGGCGATCGCCATTTTTTTTTTTTTCCTTCCCTAAGCGCGCGCGTCTAGTGGGGAGGGCCATTATGTCAGCCAATCCCAGACACACACAGCTAAGTGGACTTTTAGCCAGAGAAGCAACGGCATGTGTGATAGGATGTCCATGTCACATGTCCCTGCATTATAAAAACGAGTATCTGCCCGTCCGGATGCCATTATCTCTTCTGCGTCCTTGGTGTCAGACATCACTGGCGCAGCTCCGTCCTTTGTCCTATCGCCGATACTGCTGTATGCGCTCCATACACAGCGCTGGACAGCTTAGGGATAGCACTTTCTATCAGTCCTTTTAAGGGCTCGTACCGGCAGGGTCAAAGCCATAGGTGACAGGTCCTGAAAACAGAGACAGCGTCTGTGTAGCTAAGGTCAGAGATTTCGTCGCTGCATTTCCCCATTAGGAGGGAATAGAAAGGCAGGCTTCTATTCCTCTACCCAGAGCCCCACAACCCTGGCACTGTACCCTCCTGTCCTCTGCACACTGCAACTCATTATAACTAAGCCATTATACTAGCAAACACTGAGTGTACCTAGTGGCATCATAAACGTGGCTATTGGACTTCTGTATAGTCCCAGTAGTGCACAGATATTTGCAGCACGTCTGCCTGCATTGCACACTCAAACTGATAGTTACTAAGCCATTATACTAGCAAACATTGAGTGTACCTAGTGTCATCCTAAACGTGGCTGTTGGACTTCTGTATAGTCCCAGTAGTGCACAGATATTTGCAGCACCTCTGCCTGCATTGCACACTCCAACTCATAGTTACTAAGCCATTATACTAGCAAACACTGAGTGAACTTAGTGTCATCCTAAACGTGGCTGTTGGACTTCTGTATAGTCCCACTAGTGCAAAGATATTTGCAGCACGTCTGGCTGCATTGCACACTCAAACTGATAGTTACTAAGCCATTATACTAGCAAACACTGAGTGTACCTAGTGGCATCCTAAACGTGGCTGTTGGACTTCTGTATAGTCCCACTAGTGCAAAGATATTTGCAGCACCTCTGCCTGCATTGCACACTCAAACTGATAGTTACTAAGCCATTATACTAGCAAACACTGAGTGTACCTAGTGGCATCCTAAACGTGGCTGTTGGACTTCTGTATAGTCCCAGTAGTGCACAGATATTTGCAGCACGTCTGCCTGCATTGCACACTCCAACTCATAGTTACTAATCCATTATACTAGCAATTTATGCTGCCAGTTTAAGGGCCGTAGTTACATTGTCAGGGATATTTATTCTTTATTATTCTGCTGTTAATAAAGCTAGACCACCACTGCAATCTTCACCACCTCTCAATTTTTACTACCACATTTTCAGTGCACAATCTTGTCGCAATCAACATGAGTGTCAAAATGACAGATGCTGGTGGAAAGGGGAAGAGGCGTGGTGGAAAAGGAAAAAAAGGGTTTGTCCGTGGGGAAGGTGGCAAAGCTCCATTATCATCTGCTGAAGATAGACCATCTACCAGCAAAAGTAAGATGTCTACTACTTACCGTGGACAATCCGATGTGCTCCCTTTTTTACGGACACGAACAACAGGAACAAAGGTAGATGATGGCCAAAAAAGGAAAATGCTTGAATGGATCTCAAGTGGTCCAACAAGTGCCCTCTCAGCCACTTCAAGTACCGCATCCAAAAAACACCAGTCTTCGGAGTTGTCATCCCAATCAAACTTGCTTTCTCCCAGCTCTGAAGTCTACATCAGCCATGCACAGTATGGTGGAACTGAGATGGCTGAGTCTGCAGAGCTGTTCAATCACACTATAGCCTGGGAATCAGAGGTCTGCTCCCAAGCTACAGTGAGTACAGACCAGGAAATGGTCTGCAGTGATGCCCAGAACCTTTGTGACTCTGATTCAGGCCGTGAGGACCAAGTTTCTGAGCATAATGGTGACCCTTTGTCACAAACTGTAACACCTGTGGTTATAGACAATGAGGAACATACTGATGAAGATGAGACGCAGATACCCGATTGGGATGACAACTTAAATATTCGGTCAGGGCAAGAAGAGGCTCGGTCTGAGGGGGAGGGGAGTGCAAACACAACAATTGATGATGAAGTTCTAGATCCCACCTACTGTCAATCCACAGTCAGGCACTCGAGGAGGTCAACAGAGGTGGTGGAGGAGGATGCAACTGATGATGAAGTTACCTTGCGCCTTCCTGGACAGAGTCGGAGTACTGGTAGCACGTCTACAACTGCATCCTCAGCCACCACTCTGCCTCTGAGCACTAGTCGGGGTGGATCAACAGGTCGCATGCCCTCTAAGCCTTGCCTAGCCTAGTCCTTTTTTGACATAGCAAAAGATCGCCCAAATTATGTGATCTGTAAAATTTGTCATGGTTCTCTTAGTAGAGGTCAAAACCTCAGCAGTTTGACAACTTCTTCCATGAATCGTCACATGAATAAATATCATATGTCCCGGTGGGAAGCTCACCGTGCTGCAATGCGGTCTAGTGGAGCGAACCATCCACCGCCTGCCCCTTCAAGTGCATCCGCGCGCTCTTCATCTTCTAGGACTGTGGGGACAGCTGTCACACCTGTTTTTCCACGCACAACTTCCACCACTGTAACCGCAACAGGGACTTTGCTTGGTAGGTCGTCAGTTGGTTTGGAAGGGGAAACAAGTGAGTGTGTACAGCTCTCTCAGACATCGATAGCACCAACGTTGGATGAAGGCAACATCATGTCTCCGCCTGCACTTTCCTCACAAACCTGCATTTTTCCAGGGACACCCTACTCAACACCGTCTACACACAGCAGCCAGACCTCTGTCCCTCAGATGTGGTCAAATAAAAGGCCATTTCCTGCGACCCATGACAAAGCTAAGAGGTTGACTCTATCCCTCTGTAAGCTCTTGGCTACCGAAATGCTGCCTTTCCGCCTAGTGGACACACAGGATTTTAGAGACCTTATGTCTGTCGCTGTGCCCCAGTACCAGATGCCTAGTCGCCACTACTTCTCTAAGAAAGGTGTGCCCGCGCTACACCAGCATGTCGCACAAAACATCACCGCTTCCTTGAGAAACTCTGTGTGTGAACGGGTGCATTTCACCACCGATACTTGGACCAGTAAGCATGGACAGGGACGTTACATGTCGCTGACTGGGCACTGGGTAACTATGGTGATAGATGGTGAAGGGTCTGCTGCACAAGTCTTGCCGTCCCCACGACTTGTGTGTCAATCCTCTGTCTGTCCAAGTTCCGCCACTGCTTCTGCCTCCTCCACCTCATCTGGGTCCTCCACCTCTGCCCCAAGCCTGCCTGGTCAGGCCACCAGCGTTCTCACTGCGCAGAAGGAATCACGCACCCCTCATTACTATGCTGGCAGCAGAGCGCAACGGCATCAGGCGGTCTTTAGCTTGACATGTCTTGGGAATAAGAGTCACACAGCTGAGGAGTTGTGGTCAGCTCTGCGGTCCGAGTTTAATAAATGGTTGTCTCCACTCAACCTGCAGCCTGGTAAGGCCGTGTGCGACAATGCTGCAAACCTGGGTGCGGCCCTTCGCCTGGGCAAGGTGACACACGTACCTTGTATGGCTCACGTGTTGAACCTTGTCGTCCAGCAATTTTTAACACACTATCCCGGCCTAGATGGCCTTCTGACCAGGGCACGAAAACTGTCTGCTCACTTCCGCCATTCAAGCGCCGCAGCTGAGCGACTTGCATCGCTCCAGAAGTCTTTCGGCCTGCCGGTTCATCGCCTGAAATGCGATGTGGCGACACGCTGAAATTCAACTCTCCACATGTTACAGCGACTGTGGCAGCACCGCCGAGCCCTGGTGCAATACGTCATGACGTATAGCCTGGGCCAACGAGATGCAGAGGTGGGGCAGATCACCCTGATGGAGTGGTCTCAGATCAAGGACCTATGCACCCTTCTGCACAGTTTCGACATGGCGACGAATATGTTTAGCGCTGACAATGCCATTATCAGCATGACAATTCCAGTCATTTACATGCTGGAGCACACGCTAAACACTATTCGGAGTCAGGGGGTGGGACAACAGGAAGGGGAGGAACTACAGGAGGATTCATATGCGCAAGGGACAACAACATCACCAAGGTCCAGACGTTCATAATCACCAACGCAGCAGGCATGGGACCATGGGGGACAGGGATCAACAAGGGCGCATAGTAGCAGGCTAAATGTTGAGGAAGGTGCAGGAGAACATGAAGAAATGGAGGACGAACTGTCCATGGACATGGAAGACTCAGCAGATGAGGGAGACCTTGGTCAAATTTCTGTTGAAAGAGGTTGGGGGGAGATGTCAGAGGAAGAAAGAACGGTTAGCACCTCTATGCCACAAACACAGCGTGGACGTGGTCCGTATGGCTGCGCAAGACACATGAGTGCCTTCTTGTTGCACTACCTCCAACATGACCCTCGTATTGTCAAAATTAGAAGTGATGATGACTACTGGCTTGCCACACTATTAGATCCCCGGTACAAGTCCAAATTTTGTGACATAATTCCAGCCATAGAAAGGGACGCACGTATGCAGGAGTATCAGCAGAAGCTGTTACTCGATCTTAGCTCGGCTTTTCCACCAAACAACCGTGCAGGTGCAGGGAGTGAATCTCCCAGTTGTAACTTGCCAAACATGGGACGGTCTCGTCATCTCCAACAGTCTACCCGTACCAGTAGCACCGTATCTGGTGCTGGTAACAGCAATTTTATGGAATCTTTTCATAATTTTTTTAGACCCTCCTTTGCAAGGCCACCAGAGACAACAAGTCTGACACATAGTCAACGGCTGGAGAGGATGATACAGGAGTATCTCCAAATGAACATCGATGCCATGACTTTGCAAATGGAGCCTTGCTCCTTTTGGGCTTCAAATCTAGAAAAATGGACAGAGCTCTCCAGTTACGCCTTGGAGATTTTGTCGTGTCCAGCTGCCAGCGTTGTCTCTGAACGTGTCTTCAGTGCTGCTGGGTGTGTGCTGACAGATAAGCGCATGCGTCTGTCCAGTGACAATGTGGACAGACTGACGTTCATCAAAATGAACAAGTCATGGATCCAGAAGGAATTTACTACCCCTGTGTCATCCTGGGGAGAGTAAATGTTTGTGGATTTGGAATGTGCTTGATGCAAATCAAAACATCCTGTTTGCAACTAGGGCACAAGTGCTGCCACTGAAGGGGTGAGTGTCTGTGTGGGGCCCAATTTTTGGAAAAAAAGGGAGACTCCGCTTGGAGTAACCCTTGCTTGCTGTGTTTTTTAAAAATGATCCAAGATGAACAGAGCTGGGATCAGGAAAGACTTTGCTACCTACCCCGGTGTCATCCTGGGGACGGTTAAGAATAGCGTATTTTTGAATGTGCTTGATGCAAATCAAAACATCCTGTTTGCAACTAGGGCACAAGTGCTGCCACTGATAAGGTGTCTGTGTGGGGCCCAATTTTTGGAAAAAAAGGGAGACTCCGCTTGGAGTAACCCTTACTTGCTGTGTTTTTTAAAAATGATCCAAGATGAACAGAGCTGGGATCAGAAAAGACTTTGCTACCAACCCCGGTGTCATCCTGGGGACGGTTAAGAATAGCGTATTTTTGAATGTGCTTGATGCAAATCTAGCTGTGAAGTGTACAACTAGGGCACAAGTGCTGCCACTGAATGGGTGGGTGTGTGTGGGGCCCAATTTTTGGAAAAAAAGGGAGACTCCGCTTGGAGTCACCTTGCGGTGTTTTACATGATTTTAGAAGGGCGTGCCATGCCTATATCTGTGTGTCCTCCTCTTTTTCCTTGTCCAGCTCTTTTGTTTTCGCATGAGTATATGTCCTTGTCACTTTCCCATGTGTTTGTGTTGTGTTGTGAGTTGTTTGTCACCTTTTGGACACCTTTGAGGGTATTTTCTAGGTGTTTTTATGTGTTTGTGATTGCCTGCCATTGTTTCCTATGCAGTTCGAGCCGAACTCGAACGGGACGTCCGTTCGGCGAACCGACCTCGAGCCGAACCACGACCAGTTCGCTCATCTCTACTAGTGAATAAAGTGGGTGGTCAACCAGCTGGAAGCCCAGCTCTGCCAGTTTTGCCGTGGTCACTTGTGCAGTGTGAGCGGAGGCATTGTCTTGCAGGAACAAGATTCCTTTGGACATCTTGTTGCGCTTTTTGGCCTTCAGAGCTGCCTTCACTTGGTCCAAAAGTTCAATGTAATACTTTGCATTGATGGTGGAACCCTTTTGAAGGTAGTCCACTAGCAGCACGCCCTCCTTATCCCAGAACACAGATGCCATCACCTTAGTGGCTAACTTTTGCACCCTGAACTTCTTTGGACGAGGAGAACCACTGTGGTTCCACTCTTTTGACTGCTACTTATTTCCAGGTTAATGCAAATAAATCCAGGTCTCATCCATAGTGACCAGTCGATCCAGAAAGTTCTTATCAGTCTGGAAACGCTGATAATGGCCCGGGAAGTTTTCATTCTCATGCTTCTCTTGTCTGTTATTAAACATTTGTGGACCCACTTTGCAGATCGCTTCCTCATGTCCAAATGTTCATGGATAATGACACAAACATGTTAACGGAAAATCCCCATGATGTCTACTATTGCTTTAGCTGAAATCCGTGGATTCTCCAGTATGAGGTTGTGCACAGCATCAACGATCTCCGGAACAACAACCACTCTCGGTCGTCCAGGACGTTCCTCATCATTGGTGCTGAAGTGGCCCGTTTTAAATTTGGCAACCAAGTTCTTAACTGTGGAATATGAAGGGCATTGATCCCCCAATGTCTGCGACATATCACCATGAATATCCTTCTCGGACTTTCCTTGCAGAAACCAGAATTTTATCACTCCTCTGCTCTCAGTTGCTGTGAATATCGCATTAGACTCCGCTATTTTGATTTCCCGTGTGCGTAGAACACTGTTGCTATAAGCAACAAACACAAAATTGTGAAATCATATATTAGACACATAAGGCTTTTATTTAAAGTAACATTCATTACCATAGAAACAAAAAAAGTCAAAGACATCAGCAGCCCCTCGTATAAATAAGTAATAGTATTGGAACCAAACACGGTATTACTATTAGTTAATTCATTCTCATTCATCTCCAGTTACATTGCCTTTTTGTATCTGTGATGGAAGCGGAAGGTGATATTACTTATAAACTCTTGAGACGATAGCTGTAGGGTAATTGTCCTTTCTGTATATATTGCACAATGTCGCAGGTCTGTATGGACAGGACATATGGAAGCCTATAGCGTGTGTAATGTCGGCACCGCCTGCAAGGAGCACATGTAAACAATCAATGCCTGTCTATAGTAGATTAGACCTCATTTACAAAATCCCAGAGAACCCCTTTAGATAATTGTAAATCTTAATTGGTATGATAATCACCAAGCAATTCATGAAGGATCATTTTTAATCACGGATAAATGGATAAGATTCCCAGTTTTATGTCCCGATGTGGCAAGTGCTCAGACGTCGTACATGTCACGTGACGAGAGTTTAATTTAACTGTGCAAATCTTTTCTCTACACTTGGCATTTGTTCTTAGCTTACTAAGCTCAGATAGAGTGTATCGATTTGCTGTACTTGAGCGGGATTCCCTAGGTACTTCTGCCGACTGAATACAAGATGCTCGAAAATTCATTTAAAAAGATTGGTAAATGAAATAACATTAGATTGCTGGGTCCCAGTAAAATATCAAATTACCTTATGCAAGAAAACCATTTTACAATGGAAATGCCCAATATAGGAAAAGGCATCATGAGGCGAAAATTATTAGAAGAGAGGATTCTTTTTCGGATATTTACCGTTATTTGGTAAACCATGTTCACGTGTGTCTAAGGGGTACTTTGCACACTACGACATCGCAAGCCGATGGTAGCGATGCCCAGCGCGATAATCCCCGCCTCCGTCGCAGATGCGATATCTTGTGATAGCTGCCGTAGCGAACATTATCGCTGCGGCAGCTTCACATGCACTTACCTGCCCTGCGATGTCGCTCTGGCCGGCAAACCGCCTCTTTCCTAAGGGGGCGGGTCGTGCGGCGTCACAGCGACGTCACACGGCAGGCGGCCAATAGAAGCAGAGGGGCGTAGATGAGCGGGACGTAAACATCCTGCCCACCTTCTTCCTTCCTCAGGGACGCAGGTAAGGCGATGTTCCTCGCTCCTGCGGCTTCACACACAGCGACGTGTGCTGCCGCAGGAACGAGGAACAACATCGTAACATCGGTCCTTCCGAAATTATGGAAATGACCGACACTACACCGACGATACAATTTCGACGCTTTTGCGCTCGTTAATCGTATCAAAAACGATTTACACACTCCGATGTCAACAGCGATGCCGGATGTGCGTCACTTTCGATTTGACCCCACCGACATCGCAGCTGCAATGTCGTAGTGTGCAAAGTACCCCTAAGGCTGCATTCACACTACTAGTCCCATAAGGTTTCATTGATCCATAACTTCATCAGTTTTAAAAACTAGTCCGTGAGACTCAGAGCACATCCTACTTTTTGCAATTTTCGAAATCAAAGCTCATACAATCTATGGGGATGAAAACCAGATGAAACTAGGAAGATAGACTTTGTACTTTAGATTTTTATCCTAGTCTCATCTGGTTTTAATTGACCCATTGCTAAGAGTCAATGAAGATACAAAGTTTAGCCCATCTACCTGCTTCATTAAAAAAAAAAGGAATGAGAAAAATATTAATGCAACTAGGACAGTGATGGCCAACCTATGACACGCGTGTCAGAGGTGATACGCCAAGACGTTTTTGCTGACACATCCCTGCCTTCACTAACAGAGGTAAGATGGCGCCATTCGTGCCGCGCTCTCAGTAGGAGAGTTGCCTCACCTCTGGATGATGATGCTGTCAGGTAATGAAGCCAGAGCAACAAGCACAGTGTCAGAATCTGGACGGGAGGCAACTCTTCTAGAGAGCGCAGCACGAATGGCGCCATCTTACCTCCGTTAGTGAAGGCAGTGAAGCCAGAGCTCCCCACCTGCAGACTTGCACCCCTTGTAAGCGGCAGATGATTCCTGGGGGATAGGAGAGTAATCTCAGATGTGTGTTCTCTCAGTGCTATCACTGTACTCCAATTCAGTTACCGCTCAGCATTATTGGGGGGAGAGAACACCCCATCAGAGACAGTTAACCCTGCTAAGACCTCTCAGTGCTACCACTGTGCCCCAACACAGTTACCACTCAGCAATAATGGGGGAAGAGAACAGCTCATCAGAGACAGGTAACCCTGCCAAGGCCTCACAGTGCTACCACTGTACCCTAACACAGTTACCACTCAGCAATGTTGGGGGAAGAGAACACCTCATCAGAGACAGTTAACCCTGCCAAGACCTCACAGTGCTACCATTGTCCCCCATCACAGTTACCGCTCAGTAATATTGGGGAAGAGAACACCCCATCAGAGACAGGTAACCCTGCCAAGGCCTCACAGTGCTACCACTGTATCCCTACACAGTTACCGCTCAGCAATATTGGGGGAAGAGAACACCCCATCATAGACAAGTAACCCTGCCAAGACCTCACAGTGCTACCACTGTACCCCAACACAGTTACCGCTCAGCAATATTGGGGGAAGAGAACACCCCATCAGAGACAGGTATGCCAAGACCTCACAGTGCTACCACTGTACCCCAACACAGTTACTGCTCAGGCCAGCAGCCCATCTAAGACTCTAGTCTTGTTAACCCCTAATAGCCTGTTAATCCTCCTACAGGCAATCTCCTGTCACCGCCCACCTGATGGAGAATAGAATGAGTGAACCCGAGATTCGGTTTTCAAACTGAACATCAACTTAAAAAACAGATTTCGGATGCTTTTCATGTGAACTCTACTCATGCGAGCATCGTAGTGCTCAGGTACGCTTGGTGCTCACCCCAGTGCAAGCTTCTTGTACTGTGTGATCGGCTCGCACTGGGTGTAACAACAGCATGATTGGATGTAGTGTGCACCAAACAAAATACTTTGAAAAGCCTGCAGCCGTCCCCTGGAAGTGATCTGCTTATAGGTGGCTGTATGTGGGTGACAACCCAAACTGCCAATCAGTGCGATTTCAAACCGGGCTCGGGCCAAGTTTGAACCAGTGGAGGTTCAATTTAATAGCTGCCGGCGAACCAACCCTCCAAAGGTTCACTCATCCCTAATGGAGAACCCAAAAAATGAAAAAACAAGATTAAATAAATTAAGCGGTAGTACCAGTAGCCGATCCTTTCAAGAGATAAAAATGAAATTCAGCAACAAAAAAAGTCACTAAGCAGCTAAGGTAAAGAATTAGTTGTTTTTTCTTTATTAATAAATATAGTACATGTATTAAAATGTTAACTTTTTGTTATTAGAGCTACAAATCTCACAAAATTATGGATTTTTCTAGAAGTGACCACTATCTGAGTTATACTCTTTCATTTTATTTTTTTTTTAAGAATTTTGACACACCGACCTAAAAGGGTTAGCCATTACTGACCTAGGATGACACCTGAGGAAGAAAACAGTAACCTAACTGGGAAAAAATGGCTAATAAAATGTGGCCACATTTCCATTATCACGACAAGTACATTAACATGATAAAAAAAAATGGCAACCAGAAAACAACCAGAAAAAAAAATAAATTAAAATTAATTTTATGGATCAAAAAAGTCAATTGATGTTTTTTGATTGTGCCATTTGTCTCTTCAGAGAGGAAGAAGATTGATTGTGTTGTCACGTCCCGTTGGAAGAGGGTGAAGACAGCTACTTTGTTCTCGTCTACTGGACATCTATCCAATCTGGTTCCTGAAGGATGTCCTGAGCAGGGAATGACCTCCTCTCCTACATGATGTCCCCATGGTCTGTAAGGGCAGGGCAAGCAAGAGAAAAACTAAAAAAGAAAGGTATAACAGCTCCTTTATAGTATTTTATTAAACCAGGTAAAGAGAATCACAGATGTAGTGGTGGATTAGGAGTCCATGACCTGTATTGTCAAATGTCAAATGTCTCTGATAGATGATACTATATTAATAACCATAAGTCAAATACCCTATTTTTTATAATAACCTATTGTATTAGTTTTTATGTTATTTGAATTATTCTTATTGATTTTTATGCGTTCAAGACATACTATTACAAATACAATTGAACTACCCACCCTTTGTGTCCCTGAGCACTAAAAAGTCCCTAAATGTTTCCTATATACCTGTATCTACTGACTCGCCCACCCCAGGGCCTTAGGTGACTCAGTGTCGGACCGGACTAGTCCGAGGTAGTCAGCGGTGGCGGGGCCCAATTCCGTGACCCTGGTGGAGTCAATACAAAATGATGTGGCGATATTGGGGGTAGATGATAATAAAGTTTATATAAGATTATTCGTGACGCCACCTGTGGTAAATTGCAGCTATGGAGCCGCAGCTGCTGGAAGGGACCTCCGGGGCTGATGTTCTGGCAGCTAAGGTGTTTCTTGCTCTCCACAGGTAGAGCGGGTACCCCGGGGCAACCTTTGGTGCTTGGTAAAGTCTATGGTGTTTGTGGACGCAGTGCAAGATAAAGAAGACGACACAGGACTTGCAGTTAAGATCTTTACTCACAGTTTAGTCTCAATTCGGCAGCTGTCCGGTTGCCCACAGTATGCTGGGATCCACTGTCAGGTGCCTCCGCCGATCCCGGGTAGTTCAGAGGTCAATACCGGTGCACCCCTCCTGTGTCTCTTTCCTGACTGACTTCCTAGCCTTAACCATGATAGCTGTGCTGGTCTTGGCCTCCACCACAGGGCCTGAACAAAGGGGGCTAACCGCAGTTGTATCTTGCCCTCTTCACAGGGGATCTGTGGCAGGATGTGGCCCTGGGCACTTGCAACCACCCCCGGGCCTTCGGTGTTACTTTTGAGGAAATGTCTGTCTTCCCTCTGTCTGGGGACCGTCCCCGAATGCAGCCATATCCCTCCACCTGATCTTCCAGTGGAACAGGCCACAAGCCAATATGCCCTTCCATGGCCCTGGGATCCTTTCTTTCTTTAGGTGTCACCTGGGCCTAACTAGACCCCAGGATCTCCACCAGGAACTTCCTTCTGTCACTTTCTCCTCAGACTGTACTCCTTTCCTCTCCTGAGGTAACTACCTCCCTCTCCTCCTCCCTCGGTCTAACTGCACTTGAACTTCCTGGTTTCCTTGTCTACTCACACTTTCTGACTCCTCACACACACCCACTGACTAGGCCCCACCCACATTATTGGGACCAGAAATGGGACTTACGGCCCCATGAATACATCTATGGGGGTTGCTGCCACTATCCCTGACTCAGTGTATTACCTCATTCTTACCCAGGATGGGACATCACACCTCTGGCTGAGGTGCAATATCTCTGTGGCGACGGAAGCTTCAGGGGCGCCACACTACCTATTTGTGGGGATCACCACCCTAGGTTGAAATAGGTTGTTGCCCCCATTCCGCGGCGACTTGCCCTTCCTGTTTTTTCCCTATTGCTGTCTTATAGGGGATTGAAATAGGTATAGACACCTGTGTAGAGGAATAGATATAGGTGTTTGAAAGGTACAGGATAGATATAGCTTTTCACCAGTCTGAACGGGAAATATAGGGCACTATTAAAATTGTGTTGACCCAGTTGATGAACTGACCTAAATTTTAACGAATATACAATACACTCTTAAGCTTAACAACCTTGGTTTCCTCCTCTGCATCCACTCTAGTGCTGCTATGCCCAAAATTGTACAAAGTATTCCAAGTGTGGCCTGACTACTGACTGGTAAAGAGGCAACATGATGAACTTGTCATGACAATCTATGTCTCTTTTGATATATCACATGAATGTATTTGCCTTGATAGCAGCTACCTGGCACTGGTCACTAAAGTTAAAGGGGAGCTGTCACTTGCTCAAAAAATTGAGTTATATACCTTACTAGCTGTAGTACTTGCCATTGCCCATGATAGTAACTAAGTGTCTCTCATCCACTCTCCCTCTCTTTCACTCTCACTCTCCCTCTCTATCTGTCTCCCTCTCTGTCTATCTCTCTCCCTCTGTCTCTCTGTCTCTCTATCTGTCTCTGTCTGTTTCTGTCTTTCTTTCTGTCTGTCTCTCTCTGTCTCTCTCTCTATCTCTCTGTCTGCTTCTATCCATCTGTCTATCGCTCTCCCTGTTTGCCTCTCTCTCTTTCTCCCTTTCCGTCTCTCTCCCTGTATGCCTCTCTGTCTGTCTGTCTCTCTCTCTGTCTCTGTATCTATGTCTGTCTCTCTCTCTGTCTGTATGTCTCTTTCTCTCTATCCATCTCTCCACCAAAATCATATTACCTCACACATAAGCTTCTTATACTAAGAATGTCCTTTGTTGCCTATAGAAACCAATCACAGCTCATATTAATGACCTATAGCTCCCAGCTCCATTGACTTTAATGTAAGCAGGTTTTTGGCGAATAACTGTACAGTGCGGGGTTAATTTTTCCCCTCAGTACATAGTCTATGACGTTCCCTGAATCAATTGGGGTGTCTATGAAAAAGTTTGGGATTGCAAATGCGACGGTGCAGATTCCTTTAGCGGACATACACACACATACACACACATACACACACATACACACACACATACAAACACATACACACACATACATATCTACATATACACACATACATATATACACACATACAAATATACATACACTCAGCTTTATATCTAATATATAAAGCTCAGTGTATGTATGTGTGTATGTATGTGTGTATTTCTGCTAAAGGAATTTGCACCGTTGCATTTACAATCACGAAATTTTGCACAGACGCCACATGTGACCCAGAGAACGTCATAGACTATATTTTGATGGGAAAATGTAACCCTGTGCTTTACGGTTACTCTCCAAAATCCTGCCTCCATTTAACTGAATGGAGGTGGGAGCTACAGGCTATTACAAGCAACTGTCAGTGGTTGCTATAGAAACAAAATAAACTGTTAGTATAAGAAACTTATGTGTGAGGTAATAAGATGTCGGTGGTGAGATGGATAGAGAGACAGAAAGAGACAGAGAGAGAGAGACAGAGACACAGAGACAGACCTGTAAAGAGACAGACCTGTAAAGAGACAGACCTGTAAAGAGACAGGCCTGTAAAGAGGCAGGCCTGTAAAGAGACAGACCGGGAAAGAGACAGACCTGGAAAGAGACAGACAAAGACAGATGGGGAAAGAGACAGACAGACAGACAGACACAGAAAGAGAGAGACAGACACAGAGATGGAGACAGACTGATACAAATACAGACAGAGAGATAGAAACAGACAGAGAGAGACATAGACACAGACAGACAAAGAAAGACACAGACAGACAAAGAAAGACACAGACAGACAAAGAAAGACACAGAAAGAGAGACAGACAGTGACACACAGACAGAGACTGGGACAGAGAGACAGTTACTATCCCCGGGTACTACAGCTAGTATTATATAACATTTCCAAGCTGTCCTGCTTCTGTCGCTCTTTTTCTCTATACTGTGTATTTGTGCATTTGCAGAGATTTTCATGTTCTTAGCCTTTGTAGCACATTATGTGAAATTTCCGCATGCAGTCCAACTTGGCATTTCTTTAGTCTCCTCTGGGAGTGTGTGCCTCCATAGCTCGCTCCCAGACGCTGTCAATCACCACTCTCTACTGTTTGCTGTGCTTGGCAGCATATGGGAGTGAGTTTGTAAGACAGCCTGCTCTTTTGGTTGGGTTAAACAGGTGACATGAAATGGAAAATGTACATTACCCCATGTTTGGATCAACATTTTAGGGTATGTGTTAATCTTGATGGATTAAAGTCTATCTTTAACCTTAAAAACTATGAAAATATAAATATTTATGTCATATGTCTTTGTAGAGAAAAAAGACCATCCTCACATTTGCTAAAATTCCCATATGTTGAGATATTCAGCTGCAGGGATTTATATGTCAGTAGCTATTATAATATCATACAAGGTATATATGGGCAGGATACAGTGAATACTGCTATATAAAGACTGTGGATTTGTGCTGCACTGGATCCCCCAGGAAATATACTGTATATTTCATTCCCGCTCTCCTTTTGCCCTAGTATTACTACATTATACTTGTTTTTATAACTCGTCTGTAACACACATGCTATCAGATGTACACCGCCTTTATTAAAAAAAATCATGTTTCTGCTAGAACCATACAAAGCGAGAATGTGAACAAGAAATGGCAGCTTTAAGTTACAAAAACAAGTGTAGCACGATTATTCCGCCTGTCCGTTACTAAAAGTGATTGTGTCTGCCTCAATGCCTCTGTGGAAATGAGTCTTTAGAGCCATCTTGCATGTGGAAATGTAACTGTAACATGAACAGGGACTGACAGGGGTGCTGGTCCAGAAAAACTGGGAAATTTTGTGTAATAAATGATAAAAGCTCAAGAAAAAAACACGTGATGTAACAAAAAGATGATCCATCATTATGCTTTATATAGTATGGGAAAGTACCATATTTTCATTATACAGAAAAAAAAATATTTTTAAGTATTATTTTAAAATAAAGTGATTGTACAACACACAATACATAATTATCCTGCATAATCTGTGGCTTATTAACTGAAAAATTGCTATTTATTCATATTTAAACTAGGTTTTAGTGCTCTGGGTGTGTTAAAGCACTTCCCAAGCCCCTGTCTTCCTGGCAATACTCCCCCAGCACCACCTACCTCTGCTTGACTGACAGCTCAAGGGGAGGGGAAGTGCTACGAGACTCCCAGAGCACTTAAAGGGGTTATCCAGCTTATTTTGCTTTTTTTATTATTTACCCTATTGGGCTACATTGGGGCAGGTAAGTAGATAGTGACCACTTACCTGCTCTGCTGTCAGCCCCTCTCCCCAGGCTCAAAGGGGTCATGTGACTGCTCCTGCTGTGATTTTGCTACTTCCGGTCATTTCATGTCAACATGGGCAGGACCATGTTGACATGCAAATCTACCACTGCATGTTGCCGCCCTGCTGGACAGGTACAGTGCGATGAGCCCTGCCCCCTCCCTGTGCGCTACTATCTGTGCCCTGTATGTGCTGGACAAACACAGGGTTGCCCTCTCTGTCTAGGACACTGTGAGTGCTGTTTTCCCAACAGTGTCCTCAGCTCATTATGTTGTATGGTGCCCGGGCAACTGTGACCCCCCCTCCCCCGTGCGCTGTCTCTGTGATGACTGCAGCCTCCCATGCTCCTCGCTTCTGAATACAGTCATAAGCAGGGATGTCACCTGACACCAGCGAACAACAGCACAGAGCTCTGTATTATAGGACACTGCAATCATCACAGCATGGAGAAGAGACAGCATGCTGCATGGGTGAGAAGGAAGAGCGAGCGGGGGCGGAGCGGGCAGAGAAGAGCGTGCACGGCTGACAGAGTGGGGGGCAGAAAAGAGAGTTCATGGGTGACACAGCAGGGGGGCAGAGACGAGAGTTCATGGGGGTGAGAGACGGGGGAGTGCTGGGGGGCAGAGGAGACAGTGCAGAAGGAGAGAAGAGTAAATGAGGTGGGATAATGTATATTATATAACTCTAGGTGTGTGTGTGTGTGTATCCTATAGACTCACATTAGGGGCTATATATAATGTTCATTACATAGCATTCATTTATCTACAGGTGCTGGGGCAGTATACTGACAGGGAATGTGTGTGTTCAGGGGGCAGGCAGAGGGCGGGGCTGGACACTGAGGCCGGGGGCGGTGCCAGCTGTGACTGTGGGTTTGGCAGTCAAACATGTCATGTTAGGTTGTGCTGAAACACAAACAAACGTTAACAAGGAGCTACAGAGAATAAAATGAAAAATCAAGAAAAACAAAAGTTAGAAAACAAAAAAATAATGTAGGGGGTGTTTTATATGACAAGAGAGCACAGATTAACTTAATTTTTTTTTTGGAGTTTATGTCGGGCAACTCCTTTAAGCTTCATTTGCGTTTCACTCCACTGTCCCAGCTCTACTACACCATACCACCAGTTCAAACTTAGCTCTTCTACATTAGTTTCCCTTCACTGCTTGTGCTATAAGGTCACATCTTTGGGGGGCTCAAAGAAAACAATGTTAAGGTTGTGCTGTAGGGTCATGTCTTTGGGGATGCATCATAAACACGATAAGCTTTTGCTGTATGGTCATGTCTTTGGGGGTGCATCATACACATGGTAAGCTTGTGCTGTAGGGTCATGTCTTTAGGGGTGCATAATACACATGGTAAGCTTGTGCTGTAGGGTCATGTATTTGGGGGTGCATCATACACATGGCAAGCTTGTGCTGTAAGATCATGTCTTTAGGGGTGCATCATACACATGGCAAGCTTGTGCTGTAAGATCATGTCTTAGGGGTGCATCATACACATGGTAAGCTTGTGCTGTAGGGTCATGTCTTTGGGGGTGCATCATACACATGGTAAGCTTGTGCTGTAGGGTCATGTCTTTGGGGGTGCATCATACACATGGTAAGCTTGTGCTGTAGGGTCATGTCTTTAGGGGTGCATAATACACATGGTAAGCTTGTGCTGTAGGGTCATGTATTTGGGGGTGCATCATACACATGGCAAGCTTGTGCTGTAAGATCATGTCTTTAGGGGTGCATCATACACATGGTAAGCTTGTGCTGTAGGGTCATGTCTTTGGGCGTGCATCATACATATGGTAAGCTTGTGCTGTAGGGTCATGTCTTTGGGGGTGCATCATACATATGGTAAGCTTGTCCTGTATGGTCACGTCTTTAGTGGATGCATCATACACATGGTAAGCTTGGGCTGTAGGGTCATGTATTTGGGGGTGCATCATACACATGGTAAGCTTATGCTGTAAGATCATGTCTTTAGGGGTGCATCATACACATGGTAAGCTTGTGCTGTAGGGTCATGTCTATGGGGGTGCATCATACACATGGTAAGCTTGGGCTGTAGGGTCATGTATTTGGGGGTGCATCATACACATGGTAAGCTTGTGCTGTAGGGTCATGTCTTTGGAGGTGCATCATACACATGGTAAGCTTGTGCTGTAGGTCATGTCTTTGGGGATGCATCATAAACACGATAAGCTTTTGCTGTAGGGTCATGTATTTGGGGGTGCATCATACACATGGTAAGCTTGTGCTGTAAGATCATGTCTTTGGAGGTGCATCATACACATGGCAAGCTTGTGCTGTAAGATCATGTCTTTAGGGGTGCATCATACACATGGTAAGCTTATGCTGTAGCGTCATGTCTTTGGAGGTGCATCATACACATGGTAAGCTTGTGCTGTAGGGTCATGTATTTGGGGGTGCATCATACACATGGCAAGCTTGTGCTGTAAGATCATGTCTTTAGGGGTGCATCATACACATGGTAAGCTTGTGCTGTAGGGTCATGTCTTTGGGGGTGCATCATACATATGGTAAGCTTTTCCTGTATGGTCACGTCTTTAGTGGATGCATCATACACATGGTAAGCTTGGGCTGTAAGATCATGTCTTTGGGGGTGCATCATACACATGGTAAGCTTGTGCTGTAGGGTCATGTCTTTTGGGGTGCATCATACACATGGTAAGCTTGTGCTGTAGGGTCATGTCTTTAGGGGTGCATCATACACATGGTAAGCTTGTGCTATATGGTCATGTATTTGGGGGTGCATCATACACATGGTAAGCTTTTCCTGTCTAGTCATATATTTTGGGGTGCAGTGTACCTATGGTAAGCTTGTGCTGTAGAGTCATACCTTTAGAGGTGTGGACACCACTTGGTAAGCTTGTGCTGTAGGGTCATGTCTTTAGGGGTGCATCATACACATGGTAAGCTTGTCATGTATGGTCATATATTTTGGTGCGTAGCGTACGTATGGTAAGCTTGTCCTGTAGGGTCATGTCTTTGGAGGTGTGGGCACCACTTGGTAAGCTTGTGCTGTAAGGTCATGTCTTTGGGGGTGCATCATACACATGGTAAGCTTGTGCTGTAAGGTCATGTCTTTGGGGGTGCATCATACACATGGTAAGCTTGTGCTATATGGTCATTTATTTGGGGGTGCATCATACACATGGTAAGCTTGTGCTGTAGGGTCATGTCTTTGAGGGTGCATCATGTATATACTAAGTTCCGGTGGGTTCTTCAGCTATAAATTGGCTTTATCATCCTGTCAATGATGAGATCACCTGAATCCAACAGCTAATGCCACAACAAGAAGGTGAAGGTATACGTGTTCTTAAGAATATGTAAGAAAAATGGCATAAAGAATGTTAAATGTCACTAGAGGATTCCCAGTTTATTTCATAAAAGCTTTGGGCTCTACGGTTGATCTTACTGCTATTATTGCATGAAATTTGACTCATTTTAGGCAATACCTTAATCAAATAACAGCTCATCTTATGTAGCCATCTAATGTGTATGGGGGCTTTTGCTTTCCTCATGGTCCCCAGAGCAGCCTCTGTAGTATGCACCCTTTAATAATAAAAGCTCTAATGTGAAATATGAAAAATATTTAGAACTCTGGATTAGTTTATATTATGGCTGCCATTACAGCAATTACTAACACAGAAATGTTATAGCGTCATTTATTTAACACACAAAATAATATTTATTTATTTTCCAGTAATATAAAATGGATATTATCATCAGGATTGCACTTCTGAAATATTTGTTTGTGATTCCTAATGAGAGTTGTTTTTTTTAAAGTTCTCTTCCCCGGTGGAGTCAATGGCATTTATAAAACTATTATAGTTATTTTATACTGTTTTCTCCCCGGTGAATACCTGTAATAGTACAAACCCCTTACTGCTGCGGTTTTGTTCATTTAAGTGCAATTATCTGTCTATTGGTCTTCTATGCTTATGTGTGTTTATTAGAGGTAATAAAGAGATCCCCGCAGAGAATCCAGGACTCTTACCAGACAATCAGCCATCACTACTAAATGCAATAATTGGAAGAAAAACTTTGAAATCACAAAAGTTTAGAAAGGCTTTCCAAGAGGTAGTGATCACCTCCAACACAAGTATGTACCGAAAATGGAATATAATGTCATAATCATGGAACACATTGCGATGGATTCTGGTGAATCTACACTGGTACTACGCTGCTTTTTGCACAAAAAACAATGAACCCCTTCGCCCCCAGCCTGCTTGCACCTTCTGACCAGGCCAAATTTTACAATTCTGACCAGTGTCACTTTATGATGTAATAACTGGTGATAAGTAAGCATGCTCTGCCCAATCAATACTCGATCAAGTATCCTTGTCGTTGGATGCTGTTTTTCAGCCTCTTAACATGTGGGGGGATTACCTGACAATCATGATAATGCCATAGCCATTTTGTCTACAGGCATTAGTGTGATTGACCGGCCGCATCAGCTCATCGGGTCTATATAAGACCCAGTGACATAATGTTCCACACACTGTACTGGAAATAGTGAAGGGAGAGCTTCTGCTGTAGAAGGGATAGTGTATTAAAGTGATTCTAGCCTTATAGTGTTTGCTGCTGCTGCAACATAAAAAATCTATTATATTCTCTAATAATACCGCTATTAGCTACATTTAGTGTAGTGCAAGCTTCTGGAGAAGGGATAGTGTATTAGAGGCATGTAGGCAGGGATTTTAGACTTACAGACCTTGCTGCTGCTATGTTAACCTAAAAGTTCTTATGAGGGCTAATTCAAATCTAATGAATATTCTAATAACATTGGTCTTAGTTGCAATTAGTGTAGGGAGAGCTGCTGGGGAAGGTATAGTGTATTAAAGACATGTAGTCATGGACTCTAGCCTTACATTCCTTGCTACTGCTGTGTACACCAATCTATTTTATTTTAGAATATTACTGCTTGTATCTGCATTTAGTGTAGGGCAAGCTGCTGGAGAAGGGATTATGTATTAGAGGCATGTAGGAAGGGATTCTAACCTTACAACCTTGCTGCTGCTACGTTAACCCAAAGATAATTTTTAGGGCTAATTAAAATCTATTCTATAATAATACTATTCTTTGCTTCAATTAGTGTAGGGAGAGCTGTAGGAAAAGGGATAGTGTATTAGAGAGAAAAGAGATGTAGGCGGGGATTCTAACCTTAGAGACCTTGTTACTATTATGTTAAATCAAAAGTTATTTTCAGGGCTAATTCAAATCCATTCTACTCTCTAATTGTTCTGCTCATAGCTGCAATTAGTGTAGGAAGAACTGCTGGAGAAGGGATAGTGTATTAGATAGAGACATGTAGTCAGGGATTCTAGCCTTAGAGATCTTCCTGCTGCTACATAAAAAAAATCTATTCTGTGCTATAATAATACCGCTATTATCTGCATTTAGTGTAGGGCAAGCTGCTGGAGAAGGTATAGTCTATTGGAGGCATGTCAGCAGAGATTCAAACCTTACAGACTTTGCTGCTGTGACCTAAAATCAAAAGTCTTTTTCAGGCCTACATATATTCTGTTCCCTATCTATTAATACCTAATATCCTTCATTCAGTGTAGGGATAGCTGGTGGAGGAGGGATAGTTTTGGATTAGAGGCATATAAGCAGGGTATATTGCTTTACAGCTGTTCTATAGGTATACTGCTGCAACCTAACTGTGTTGGTCAGGGCATGGGTAATGTTATAGGACTTGTGATGGTGTAAAGTGGGTACAGCACACCGGGAAATACAGTGGTGGTTGGGGAGCGAGTCCTGTGGGATGAGCACCGCCATGAGGTTACGGAAGTCCACAATGGCAACATTTCCAGTGCAAGCAGTCAGGATATGCAAGCACATAGCACCCTGTGAACTTTCTTTCTCCATCTCCACCTGGTTTACAAGCAAAGCTTCTCTTTAATTGTGAGCAGTGAGTGTTTGAGTAGAGACAGAAGTGGGATGGTTACGCTGATTATGGTGTCATCTCTACTTACCATCTTGGTTGATTCCTCAATGTTTTGGAGAAACTCATAGATGTCAGACAGCCATGCCCACTCATTGGTTCTTAGGTGTGGAGGCTTACCGGAATACCGACCGGACATATTTTAGCTATAGTATTCAACTTCGACCCTCTGCTTCTCCCAAAGCCTTGCCAACATATGTAGTGTTGCATTTCACTGGGTAGGCAGGTTGCAAATCAGTCGGTGAGCTGGCACTTCCAAGAGCTGCTGCAGCACTGCCAGACCGGTGGCAGTTGTAGGTGACTTGCGATAATGGGCGCACACGTGGCATGCCTTGACAAACTGTTTTTTATAGAGCTGCAAGTTCCAGCCTTTTTATTAGGACACTCACACGTAGAGAATGGTCCACAACCAGCACATTTGTAGATATTCCCCTAATATATTTTGGATAACACACAATTTGTATACTTGACGGTGGCTCTAAATGATTACAGATGACATGATTACATTTACATAGTTTATTACATTGTTTTATGAATAACAAATTCTACGAAGAAGAATGTAATTATTGAACTATAGACTGTTGCCGACTACTGAACTTTTACCATAAATGATAATTGATGCACTAGGATACAGCAGCGCTCTTCTGAAACATGGCTCATAAACTAATCTCAAAGAGAAATGTTGTTTTCCATCAGTTATACCGTCCAGATTCAAATCTTCTTAATCTGTTTCATCAATCATGCAACACTCAAAATAAAGTGTTTAGAATTTAGAAGACTGAGGAGAATGTCTAAACAGATTATTTAACATCTCAAGGTCCCCTTTTTGTCCTTCACGAAAGGCTTGTTTTTACACTTTGTTTTTCTGATGACTTCTGCTTTTTTTTAAAGCCATATTACCTTCTCTCACAAGCTATGCTATATGGTTCAAAAATGGTTGTCCCACCTCTGCGTTCTACTCCTATCTGGTGAGTGGGTCGTTGCCTCGCACCACTGTGAATATAGAGATGGCCGCACATTCTCGTCTATAGCCTTTAATAATGACCAAGCAAAAATGGAGTGAATAATCAAAAGTGAACAAGAAAAGAACATGGATGTGTGGACAGTGCCCCATTCTCAAGAAGGGACCCATACCTAGTGGTCTAACAAACATTTTGACACCTTAACTTAGGAAATCGTGCCTCAAATCACACCATCCTGATAATTTGTAACCCAAATTTATATCAGTTAATATGATTTAAGTAACTTAAAGGGGTTGTCCACTTTCAGATACGTGAGCCCAAAACGATGTAAAATAGCTAAAATAGTAAATTCAGTGAAGTCTCTCCATCACTGGATCCAGAGCTGGCTCCCCACTGCTGCTCCAGTCCTGGTGTTTTGGCTGCTGCGATGATGTCATGTCAGCAACATGTGTCTCTGCTCTAGCCAATCACCGGACTTATCGGTAAGCCACTTACAGCTCAGTGATTGGCTCAAGTCATTGACCAATGTCGAGTTAGGTTTCAAATTACACTTTATTTTGTGCTGGGATATTCCAGTGTTGAGTCAAGTTAACATTTGAAAAATATATATTGAATAGTTGTAGTACCCAGGTGTTGCCTGGGATAGTAACTGTCTCTCTGTCTCCCTCCCAGTCTGTCTGTCTGTCTGTCTCTTTCTCTCTCTGTCTATTTCTATCTCTGTGTCTGTCTCTTTCCCCGGTCTGTCTCTTTCCCCGGTCTGTCTCTTTCCCCAGTCTGTCTCTTTCCCCGTTCTATCTCTTTTCCCGGTCTATCTTTGTCTGTCTCTGTCTGTCTCTTTCCTTGTCTGTCTCTCTGTCTCTTTCCCTGTCTGCCTCTCTGTCTTTCCCCGTGTGTCTTTCTGTCTGGCTTTTATTTCTTATTGGTCTCTGTCTGTCTCTGTTTGTCTCTGTTTCTTTCCCTGTGTTTCTTTCCCTGTGTGCCTCTCTCTATCTATGCCTGTCTGTCTGTCTCTCTGTCTGTCTCTCAGTCTGTGTCTCTCTCTATCCGTCTCTCCACCTGACTCGCCCACCCCAGGGCTATGGGACACCCGGTGCCGGGCCGGACTAGTCCGGGAGACGTCAGTGGTGGCTGGGCCCGGCTCCGTGGCCCTGGTGGGTGTCAGTGATAATATGGCTAGGTGAATAAAATTTGTGTTCGTGACGCCACCTGTGGTATGCAGCTAATAAGCCGCCGCTGCTGTGTGAGGCCTCCGGGGGTTGATATGGCAGCAATGGTGGTACTGCTCCCCACAGGTGGAGTGGTGTCCCGGGGCTCAGTTGGTGCTTGTAAGTGTCTATGCAGATGAAATAACAGAGGCAACTCCAAGGGTGCAGTTTCAAGTTCTTTACTCACAATTCTTGTCAAAGCCGGCAGGAACCCTTGGACTGCTGGGACCACTGTCAGGGACCTCCGCCGTTTCTGGGTGATTCTTGGAGTAAAACCCGGTACCCTTCTCTTAAGTGTCTCTGTCTTCAGCTGTCTTCCTAAGCCTTGCCTTTGTAGGATGAACCTGGCTTGGCCTCCACAACAGCCTCCAGGCTGGGGGGTCACCTGTCGGCTGATTATCCCTTTTCTAGAGGTTCTGCTGTGGGCTATGGCCCGGGGAGTTTACAACTTTCCCTGGGCCTCGGTTTTTACTGTTTGGAGATGATTTTGCACTCCTCCGGTTTCTAGGGACCGTCCCCTGTTGCAGCTTGATCCCTCCACCGATGTTCCTGTGGAACAGGCCACCGCAGCTCTACAGCTACCCGTGGCCCTGGGATCCCTTCTGTTCTCTGCTTGGTGTCACCTGGACCCTCTGAGTCCCAGGATCTTCACCAGGAAGCGTCTCTTTCTTCTTTTCAGCTCCTGACTGACTTGGAGCTCTCTTTCCTTTCACTTCTCCTCCTTGCCTGCCTCCGGCAGGCCTCCTCCTCCTTCCCCACTCTCTCTTCAACTCTATCTGACTAAACCTGACCTTCCTTTCTTTGACTGCTCTCTGATGGCTCCTCCCACCTCCCCATTTGCTCTGTTCTACCCTATAGGAGCAGGGATGGGTCTTACGGCCCCTCCCAGCATGCAGCATGGGAGGGTAACTGCCACTATCCCTGGTCCCAGTGTGTTCCTAGCAATGGGTGTAGTGTAGAATTACCAGGGGACCGGTGTTCATTCCTTTCCTCACCCAGAATGGGGCATCACACCGCTGGATGGGGTGCAATGTCCTGTGGCGACGGAAGCCTCAGGGGCGCCACACACCGACATCATATTACCTCACATAAGCTTCTTATACTATGAATGTCCTTTATTACTATAGCAATATAGCAATAGCTCTTATTAACAGCCTGTAGCTCGCAGCTCCATTCAGCTTAATGGAGGCAGGATTTTTGGAGAGTAACTGTAAAGCACGAGGTTATATTATCTTGTAAAAACATAGTCTATGATATTAATATTATTAATAATAACATGCATGCACTACATGGGAGAGAAGGCAAATTTATTTTTACTGTCTGCCTCCCTGGCCTTGATAGATGCTAGACTGTATGCGCTCTTTGCAGGTATGAGTCATTTGTCACGTGGTAGGGGCATGTTTGAAATGCAGCCAATACAGTCTAGCATCTACCAAAGTCAGGGAGGCAGACAGGGGCGGGAATAGATAGCAAAACCCGACCCACATCTCAGAACAAAAGGTATGGTTACATTTCGCATCTTAGCACCAGTATAGCACTGGCTTTACTTTATATATGAAAATCCTGGTGGTTGGGTCTTTTTAAGGGTATGTGCGCACGTTGCGTACTAGCCCAGCACCGTAAAAGGTGCGCTTCAGAGCGCAGCTGAAAAGCTCCGTTCTGAGGCGCATGGTGCCGGCGAGAACGTGCGCTCTGCCTGCAGCTCCTGCCATAGACAGAGCAGGAGCTGCTGGCAAAGCGCACGGAAAAAGTGACATGTCACTTCTTTTTACGCAGCGCTTCGGCAGTAGCCGAAGCGCTGCGTTGTAATATGCCACGTGCGCACGGCCCCTGCACAATCTCCATAGATTGTGCAGGGGACGCAGGACGCATGCAGTTACGCTGCGCTACAAAGCGCAGCGTAACTGCATGAATTTACGCAACGTGCGCACATAGCCTTAGTGATATTTGGGTTCCCTGGATTTGGTTGGACTTTAGTTAAAAGCACGGTTGACTTGACCCGAACTTGACCCCAGACCTCAAACACAATATAAGTCAATGTAAACCTGAACTTTGGTGCTGTAAAATGGCTGTAAAATAGTCGTAGCAAGAGCTAGGAGGTTGCAAAAGGAAGCAAAATGAGGGTAAGAGGAGGACAATTGCCCTGCAAATGAATTTTTAAAAAATGACATAGGGTTCCCCCTATTTTTTATAGCCATTGAAGGTAATGCAAACAGCTGCAGCCCTTAGCTGTCTATTTCAGCTTGACTGGTTATCAAAAATTTAGGGAATCACATGCTGTTTTGTAAAATTATTTATTTAAATAATTTAAAAACAGCATGTGGTTCCCCTTATTTTTGATAATCAGCCAAGGTAAAGCAGACAGCTGGTGACTGGTATTTTCAGGCTGGGAAGGCTAATGGCCCTTCCCAGCATAAAAATAGAATCCCACAGCCGTGCCAGAGGTGGAGCATCCATTAGATGAGCCAATTCTGGCGCTTTGCCTGGTTCTTCATGATTGCCTTGGTGCATTGGCAATCAGAGTAATACATTTGGGGTTGATGTCAGCTGTAAATTGATAGCTGGCCTCAAGCCCAAGGGCTAGTAATGGAGAGGCATCTGACACTCCCATTACTAATCTGATAAGTTTTCAGTTAAAACACACAGACAGGAAATAAATAGTTTATGTGACTAAAGACTCTCCCACGCTCCCTCATTCACCAATTTATAAACTAAAAAGAAATCCTCGAAATTCCGACATAATCCAATGGTGAATAAAGGCTCCACCACACTCCCTTGTTCACCAATTTATTAGATAAAAATAAATCTTTGTAATCCAATGGTGTGATGTCCCATGATGTCCATTGAATACAATGAAGCCTCGTTCTCAAAACGAGGCTCCATAGGTCATTCACGGCCATTGGCAAACTTGGAATTTCTCACACTCATGAGAAATTCTAGGTCTGTGGTTGACCGCGAGCAACCTATGGAGACTTGTTCTGAGTACATTTTTAGAACGAGGCTCTATAGGTCACTCGCAGTCAGCAGTAGATCCGGAATTTCTAACGTTTTTTTATTTTTATTTTGTTCACCGCCGAGACATTTTGCCCATGCCAAACAGGAAATTGATTTGTCTGCGCTGCAGCCTTTCAACAAACTTTATTCAGCATCCGAACAGTAACCAAACTCCGAACTTGGACACGGACTTAAGCGGGCTTTACACGCTACGAGATCTCTACAGTTCGCTACGGATTTTGTGACGGACATCCGGCTGCTGTAGCGATGCCGTTGCGTGTGTCTCCAATGAGCGATTTTGCATCGTCGCAAAAACGTGCAAAATCGCTCATCGGCGACATGGGGGTCCATTCTCTAATATCGTTACTGCAGCAGTAACGAAGTTGTTCCTCGTTCCTGCGGCAGCACACATCGCTCCGTGTGACACCGCAGGAACGAGGAAACTCACCTTACCTGCCTCCCGGCCGCAATGCGTAAGGAAGGAGGTGGGCGGGATGTTACATCCCGCTCATCTCCGCCCCTCCGCTTCTATTGGGTGGCGGTTCAGTGATGCTGCAGTGATGTTGCTGTGACGCTAAACGAACCGCCCCCTTAGGAAGGAGGTGGTTCGCTGGTCACAGCGATGTCGCAGGGAAGGTAAGTAGTGTGACAGGTCCGGGCGATGTTGTGCGACACGGGCAGCGATTTGCCCGTGTCGCACAACAGATGGGGGCGGGTACGCATGATGGCGATATCGATACCGATATCGCAGTGTGTAAAGCGGCCTTTAGGTGAAAAGTAAATAAACTTCAGTTCGGGACCCGGACTTGACCTGAACCTTGATCCCGGAGCCAGAACGTCCTTTTAAGTCACTGATTGGGCATTTCTGCTCTCTTGACACCATAATTGAGGGGGCGGCTATTTTTATCTTACTTTGCCTTTCTGTATGCCTGGACTTTTAATATCTAATTTCTTGTTGTGTGTGTGTGTGTGTGTGTGTATGTTTTTAATTTAACATTTATATTGCATATATCTTTACTGCCTAAAAGCTACGGGTCCAATTCATCAATAGTTTGGGATTTTTTAAAGTCACTTTTTGTTTTTTTGTCTTGTGGTGGTTGTTGACGTCTTTTGCTACAAATTCTTCATCGTAGTGCATGTGTTAGTGAACTTGCGCAATATTAACAAAATTCTTTTAAGTATTCTCTTTAACTTGTCTTGTGACTTTTTAGTGCAAAAAGTCCTACTTTTCGCTAAAATGTTGCAAAATTTCCTAAGGAAATTCAGGCAAACAAAATCTTTTGGGTGGGGTGTGCTTCAGATCAAGAGAGCAAAAACGTTGTGACTTTTTGAAAGTTCGCAACTCATGAATCGGCTTAAAACATCTGAAAATCCAAACCTAATCCACAATAGTGGACATAACAAACAAAACCACAAACTGTCACGCTGCCGGGTATGACAAGCGTGGCACGTGCGTTAAGATCTACAGGAAATGTGACGCATGACAAAAATAAAAACAAAAAATACAAGTAAGGGGGAACACCGGGGACATGATAACAATGGTGGGCCCTAGCTCTAGTGAGAGGGGTAGATGGGACACCTCTTAACCTCACCTGCAGCTGTCCCTACACTCCTAGCAAGGCCCTATACAGTCTCCGCAACTGTTGCCAAGTTGGAACCTGAGACCCTGATAATTCCTGTAGTTGCCCTGGCTAGTGCATTGGGAGGTGGGAGATGCTAGCGCAACCACTGCACTAATACTATGCAAGGAAAGATTAGAAAAATGGGAAAACAGCAAAAAAGTCTGACTTCTGGAACACTCCTTCATAAGACCTTCCACCAAGGTGGCCAGAGTACAATTTGTATCTTATTCAGCAAGGACTGCTGGGAAAACAATCTAATACAGACATATGAAAATTTTTGGGCACCCCTATTAATGTTAACCTTTTTTCTTTATAACAATTTGGGTTTTTGCAACAGCTATTTCAGTTTCATATATCTAATAACTGATGGACTGAGTAATATTTCTGGATTGAAATGAGGTTTATTGTACTAACAGAAAATGTGCAATCCGCATTTAAACAAAATTTGACCGGTGCAAAAGTATGGGCACCTCAACATAAAAGTGACATTAATATTTTGTAGATCCTCCTTTTGCAAAAATAACAGCCTCTAGTCGCTTCCTGTAGCTTTTAATGAGCTCCTGGATCCTGGATGAAGGTATATTTGACCATTCCTGTTTACAAAACAATTCCAGTTCAGTTAAGTTTGATGGTCGCCGAGCATGGACAGCACGCTTCAAATCATCCCACAGATGTTCAATGATATTCAGGTCTGGGGACTGGGATGGCCATTCCAGAACATTGTAATTGTTCCTCTGCATGAATGCCTGAGTAGATTAATGTTTTGGATCATTGTCTTGCTGAAATATCCATCCCCTGCGTAACTTCAACTTCGTCACTGATTCTTGCACATTAATGTCAAGAATCTGCTGATACTGAGTTGAATCCATGCGACCCTCAACTTTAACATGATTCCCGGTCCCGGCATTGGCCACACAGTCCCAAAGCATGATGGAACCTCCACCAAATTTTACTGTGGGTAGCAAATGCTTTTCTTGGAATGCCGTGTTTTTTTACCTCCATGCATAACGCCTTTTTGTATGACCAAACAACTCAATCTTTGCTTCATCAGTCCACAGGACCTTCTTCCAAAATGTAACTGGCTTGTCCAAATGTGCTTTTGCATACCTCAGGCGACTCTGTTTGTGGCGTGCTTACAGAAACAGCATCTTTTGCATCACTCTCCCATACAGCTTCTCCTTGTGTAACGTGCGCTGTATTGTTGACAAATGCACATTGACACCATCTGCAGCAAGATGAAGCTGCAGGTCTTTGGAGGTGGTCTGTGGATTGTCCTTGACTGTTCTCACCATTCTTCTTCTCTGCCTTTCTGATATTTTTCTTGGCCTGCCACTTCTGGGCTTAACAAGAATGTACCTGTGTTCTTCCATTTCCTTACTATGTTCCTCACAGTGGAAACTGACAGTTTAAATCTCTGAAACAACATTTTGTATCCTTCCCCTGAACAACTATGTTGAATAATCTTTGTTTTCCGATCATTTGAGAGTTGTTTTGAGGAGCCCATGATGACACTCTTCATAGGAGATTCAAATAGGAGAACAACTTGCAAGTGGCCACCTTAAATACCTTTTCTCATGATTGGATACACCTGATTGGATACACACTATGAAGTTCAAAGCTCAATGAGGTTGCAGAACCAATTTAGTGCTTTAGTAAGTCAGTAAAAAGTAGTTAGTAGTGCTCAAATCAAGATATTGATAAGGGTGCCCATACTTTTGCACCAGTCAAATTTTGTTTAAATGCGGATTGCACATTTTCTGTTAGTACAATAAACCTCATTTTAATCCAGAAATATTACTCAGTCCATCAGTTATTAGCTATATGAAACTGAAATAGCTGTTGCAAAAAACCAAATTGTTATAAAGAAAAAAGGTTAACATTAATAGGGGTGCCCAAACTTTTTCATATGACTATATTTAAAGCTGAATGTGTGTGTGTGTATGTATGTATGTATGTATGTATGTGTGTATGTCCGGGATTGGCATCTGCACCGTCGCAGCTACAGCCACAAAATTTTGCACACTCACACTTCTAGACCCTGAGAGCGTCATAGGCTATGTTTTGAGGGGAAATTTTAACCCCGCTCTTTACAGTTTTTTGCCAAAAAACCTGCCTCCATTAAAGCGAATGGAGCTGGGAGCCACAGTGCAGCCAGAACTTCAGAAGAATGCGCAGCCACGCCCTTATATGGAATGTTGGCGTGTCAAAATGCAGCCAGGGAAAGAGGCAGACACAGACAGGGAAAGAGGCAGACACAGACAAGGTAAGAAAAAGACATAGACAAAGTAAAAGACAGACACAAAGAGACACACAGACAAAGAGACAGACTGACAGGGAAAGAGACAGACAGGGAAAGAGAGACAGGGTAAGAGACAGACAACGACAGGTAAAGAGAGAGAAAGAGACAGACACAGGGAAAGAGACAGACACAGGGAAAGAGACAGACACAGGGAAAGAGACAGACACAGGGAAAGAGACAGACACAGGGAAAGAGACAGACACAGATGGAGAAGGAGACAGACAGGGACAGATGGAGAAGGAGACGGGACAGACAGGGACAGACAGGGACAGAAAGAGACAGACAGGGAAAGAGACAGACAGGGAAAGAGACAGACAGGGACAGACAGAGACAGACAGGGACAGACAGGGAAAGAGACAGACAGACAGGGACAGACAGAGACAGACAGGGAAAGAGACAGACAGACAGGGACAGACAGAGACAGACAGGGAAAGAGACAGACAGGGACAGACAGAGACAGACAGGGAAAGAGACAGACAGACAGGGACAGACAGAGACAGACAGGGAAAGAGACAGACAGACAGGGACAGACAGAGACAGACAGGGAAAGAGACAGACAGACAAAGAGAGAGAGACAGAGAGATATATACAGAGGGGTAGACAGACAGAGAATGGGAGAGAAACAGAAAGACAGTTACTATCCCGGGCGTTAATACAGTCTATTTATACATTCTATCCCGGGAATGTTAATACATTCTATTTTTTTAACAACGGTTATTAACCCGGGCGAAGCCGGGTAGTACAGCTAGTACTACTTAAACCTGAAGAGGCATGGCTATAAAGCAGCTGCACCTGAAATGCTCTGCTGGGAGCTACTGGCAACAAATTGACATGAACTCCTTAGGTCCCAAAGGAAACAAAACTGTTTAAATATAGAGCCTACGATGGTAACGAGTGCCTCTAGTCCTGAACTTGTCCCTAGTCTTCAAAGATAGACGACTGTGACACAAACAAATATAAAATACATTCTAAAAAAGACATGAAAAAGAATAAGGTGGCTTTGAAAAAAAAACTATTAAAAACACAAACTAGACATAAAAATGGTGCAAGTGCAATTTTATTTCGAAGCCTGAACGTCCTGATTAAGATATGCAAAAATTGCCAATTTGTCATTGTCCTTTGTCATCTTTTTTGTTTACTTGCCTAACATGGCATCTGTGTACCCGTGAAATTCAATCCTTTTGGAAGTATTGGCAGGTACAGTGCTTGGAACAACATAATGCTCTGCTGATGGTACAAATATTATACAAGCAAAACACAGGTTGGATCCAAAGATGTCATTTATTAGACTGGACAAATTGAAACGTTTATCTTTGTAGCCCATCCATTATTTCTCTACTTAATTGACAGATATATATTTTAGATAGCCCTGTATCATTAACATTTGCGCTTTGCTAGTACATGACGTTTTTCATTGCCCCTCGAAATGTAATTTGGTAAAAAGTGGCTATTAATATCTCGTCTGCACTTTTTGTACTTTTGTTGAACAAATTGCTTTTTTGGTTTTGTTTTATGGCGTAATGTTTTGCGCCAAGCAGACATGGCATTTAGCTAGCACATGAGTACATTAACATGATTGGAGTCTCTTAGGGAGAGAGGACTTGTAATGTTCAGTACTGGCATCTGCATTTGGCACCAGATTTTAATCATCAAATATATTGGCTTTGCTGTTTTCTTGTCTGCCAAAGCCATAAATCCTTTTTACAAGTTTTGGAGTGAATTAGGTTGTCAGTTGTTTGAGAAACTTCTCTCCATGCAATAGGTGTGTATAATTACATAGTCTTATTTCTAAAGATATTATGTGCTGTTAGTAACACTAAAAACATGGATAGCAGTGAACGCACTAACATAGACTCAATTAATGGATAATAAACCAAAACACATTGTGAAATGAACTAATTCAAAAAGATAAAGCCATCACATCACCAATGTACAAGGTATGTCACAGATACAGGGCATTATTATTATTTTATTGACAATTAGCTGTAGTACCCGGCGTTGCCCAGGATAGTAACTGTCTCTCTGTCTCTGTCTCTCTATCTCTATCTCTATCTCTCTATATTTGTCTGTCTCTTTCCCTGTTTGTTTCTCAATCTCTTTCCCTGTCTGTCTCTATCTGCTTCCCTGTCTTTCACTCTATCTCTTTCCCTGTCTGCCTCTTTTCCTGTCTGTCTCCCTATCTCTTTTCATGTCGGTCTCTCTATCTCTTTACCTGCCTGTCTCCTTCCCTGTCTGTCTGTCTGTCTGTCTCTTTCCCTGTTTGTCTCTCTCTATCTCTTTCCCTGTCTGTCTCTCGCTACCTCTTTCCCTGTCCATCTTTTTCCTTGTCTGTCTCTTTCCCTGTGTCTGTCTCTTTCCTTTTCTGTCCCTGTCTGTCTCTTTAACTGTCTGTCTCTGTCTCTTTCCCTGTCTATCTTTTTCCCTGTCTGTCTCTTTCCCTGTGTCAGTCCATTTCTCCATTTCTTTTTCTGTCCCTGTCTGTCTCAGTCTGTCTCTTTCCTGTGTCTGTCTCTTTGTCTATCTCTTTGTCTGATTCTGTCTGTCTGTGTCTGTCTCGTTCCTTGGCTGCATTGTGACACGCCAACATTCTTCTGAAGTTCTGGCTGCATTGTGGCTCCCAGCTCCATTGACTTTAATGGAGGCAGGATTTTTGGCGAATAACTGTAAAGCGCGGAGTTAAATTTTCCCCTCAAAACATAGTCTATGACATTCTCTGAGTCAAATGGGGAGTCTGTGCAAAATTTTGTGATTGTAAATACGACGGTGCGGATTCCTATAGCGGACATACACACACACACACATACATACATACATACATACATACATACATACGTACACTCAGCTTTATATAATAAATGTGAATCATGTTTCAAAGCTCGGAATTTTCAAATTTGAGCGGAACTGAGAATTTCAAGAAATTCTACTCAAACTTGATCCTACTCGAATCGATCTGCACATCTCTAGAGCTGAGTATGCCTTTAATATAGGGATGGATAAAGGTTGTCACACACCATAATAATATAGATTTAAGTGAGTGTCTGTGAATACAGTAGCATGCAAAAGTTTGGGCACCCCTGGTTAAAATTACTGTTGGGCTGCATACGCACGTCACGTTTTTTTTTAAACTGAACTGTGTCAATGGCAAACTGCATGTTCTTCTTCCCCAGTAAAGTCTATGAGAAAGCTGATTATCCATACACACGTTGCAGTTTTTTGTCTGCTATTTATTTGTCAAATATTTGTCAAAATCTTTGACCAAAAAGAAAGCAACATGTCACTTTTTTGGCGTTTTGTCACCCATTGAAATCAAGGAGGTAGGTCAAAAACACACAGAAAAAACAATAGTGCCAAATTTTTATGTTTTGCATGCGTTGCACTTGCGATTTTGTCACTAAAAATGCAGGTCACCCGCATTGTTCCAGGATAAAAAAAAAACACCACAGAAGTGAAAATCTCTCTCTCTTTCTCTGTCTCTGTCTCTCGGTTTCATACTCACCAATACCCGGCGTGGCTGTCACACTGCTCCCACTCATGCTTCTGTCGAGGCTGCTCATTATGCTCATACATATTCACTGCTGCCACACATTTGGCTCATACATATTCACTGCTTCCCACGCCCTCCGGCATCTGCGATTAGTTGCAGTCAGACGTGCCCCATGCTGAGTGACAGCTCTCTCACTGCAACCAATCACAGCCGCCGGTGGGCGGGTCTATATCGTGCAGTAAAATAAATAATTTTATAAAACCAGCATGCGGTCCCCCCCAATTTTGATACCCAGCCAAGATAAAGCCTTACAGCTGAGGGCTGGTATTGTCAGGCTGGGGAGACCCACGTTATTGGGAGCCCCAAGCCTAAAAATATCAGCCAACAGCTACCCAGAATTGCTACATTCATTAGATGCGACAGTCCCGGGACTTTACCTGGCTCCTCCCAATTACCCTGGTGCAGTGGCAATCAGGGTAATAAGTAATCACTAATCTGTAAGTAAAAATAAATAAACACAAACGCCCAAAAAATCCTGTATTTGAAATAAAAGACAAAAAGCCACCCCCTTTCTCTACTTTATTAACCCCCAAAACACCCCTCCAGGTCCGAAGTAATCCACACAAGGTCCCACAATGCTTCCAGCACTGCTACATCTGACGCTCACAGCAAGTGCCATAGAACAAGATTGCCTGCTGTGAGCTCCACGCAGCAACTGAAGTGAGTCGAGCTATCAGCATGGATTATGTTGGACCTGGAGGGCTGTTTTGGGAGTTAATAAAGTGGTGAAAGAGGAGGCTTTTTTGTCTTTTATTTCAAACAAAAGATTTTTTAGGTGTTTGTGTTTATTTACTTTTACTTACAGAATTGTGATGGGGAGTGTCTCATAGATGCCTGTCATCACTAACCTAGGACTAAGTGTCATCTATGGGCTGCCATTAACTCCTTTTTACCATGATTGCCACCGCACGAGGGTAATCGAGAGGAGCCCGGGTAAAGTCCCAGGACTGTCTTGAATGGGTACACATTGTCGCATTGGCATGAATTTACGTTTTTTTGATCAAGAACAGTGTTTACTAAGTACTGTATGTTCATTTATATGCATTATGCTTTTATTTAGTTACAGCAGGGTATATGTTCATATTATTTTCTAACTTGTTTTTTTTATGTCTTATGGTCAGTATGAACATGAGCTTACAAGTTAAATGTACACTAATTCATACTCCCGATGACTTTTTTGTTTTTTGTAGTCTCTTGTACTCAGTACAAATAGGGTGTGGTCCCTTTCTCAGTGAGCTGGGCATTTCAACTAGTGCTTCCCATGGCTGTGTGTCGATAGTCGGGACCTGGCCACTCTATGCCCTTATTCAGATTGATGTCTGTTGACACATGTTGAGGTTTTAATATTAGAGAGTGTAGGTATCGTCCCAATTGGGTACACCTTGTTGCGGTGAAATAGATTTATGCTTTTTTGATCTAAAATAGTGCTCACTAAGTATCCTATGTTTATTTATACGCATTATGCTTTTACTTAGTTACTGCAGGGTATATATTCATATTATTTTCTTCCTTGTTTTTTTACAAGCTGCATGTACACTAACTCACTCAACGCCAGCTCAATTTTTTGTTTTTTTGCCTGTCAGACTCTGCAGTGTGGACAGAGTCTGATGCCGCTGTGACACCTAGTGAGTGCAGAAGAGAACATCGCATGACAGTATGTTTGAGAATGTCACTAGACCGAAACGTCACATGTATAGACTTACTGATTATTATTGAAAAGCTTCATGTTTACATCGATTTGAGCCCTGGGTTTCTTCTATATACTAATTACGGGGTGAGACCCTACCCAGCACCTTCTTTCTCTTGGGTGAGACCCTACCCAATCAGCTTTTTTCTCTTGGGTGGGACTCTACCCAAGCACCTTCTTTCTCTTGGGTGGGACCCTACTCGATCACCTTTTCTCTTGGGTGGGACTCTACTCGATCACCTTTCTCTTGGGTGGGACTCTACTCGATCACCTTCTTTCTCTTGGGTGGGACCCTACTCGATCACCTTCTTTCTCTTGGGTGGGACCCTACTCGATCACCTTCTTTCTCTTGGGTGGGACCCTACTCGATCACCTTCTTTCTCTTGGGTGGGACTCTACTCGATCACCTTCTTTCTCTTGGGTGGGACCCTACTCGATCACCTTCTTTCACTTGGGTGGGACCCTACTCGATCACCTTCTTTCTCTTGGGTGGGACTCTACTCGATCACCTTTTCTCTTGGGTGGGACTCTACTCGATCACCTTCTTTCTCTTGGGTGGGACTCTACTCGATCACCTTCTTTCTCTTGGGTGGGACCCTACTCGATCACCTTCTTTCTCTTGGGTGGGACCCTACTCGATCACCTTCTTTCTCTTGGGTGGGACCTTACCGATCGCCTTCTTTCTCTTGGGTGGGACCCTACTGATCACCTTCTTTCTCTTGGGTGAGATCCTACTCGATCACCTTCTTTCTCTTGGGTGGGACCCTACTGATCACCTTCTTTCTCTTGAGTGAGACCCTACCCAAGCACCTTCTTTCTCTTGTGCCATATTTCTTGTCTTGTTCTCATATAGCTTTAAAACATGAGTATATGGTATGCATATATTAATATAACATTTGTGCAATTGAACTTTTTGTCTTAGAGGTTTTAAGAAATCAATTAACAGCTTTCTTAAAGATTTTGTATATCATTACATGCATCTAGGTCAGTGCTATGTCCGCTTATTTAAAGAGAACCTACGAGGTGACTAAAAGTAAACTTGGTGACCAGGAAGGAAAGTTCTGAAATTTCAAAAAAATATGTCTAAACCCATAAATGCTAATACCTATAATTTACAAGCATCCAGATAACTTGTCATATCCCATAAAGAACAAATCCCTGACTGTGAGGTATAGCAATAGGATATAGTAATTTACATATTGTGGTTATGTCCTTACCTTCTTTATTTGTAAACTGGATAGATATTGAGGGAACCATCTGGAAGTCGAGATTTTAATTTTCCCTAGGCAGGTTCTGCATAATATACATAGGTAGTATTTTATCAATTCGATAAAAAAAAAAGTCTCAGGAACCTAACATTTCCAGGCAATGTTTTAGGCAAAAGAAGCAATTAGTGCGTGTGACTCTACTAGAATGTTGGGCACCAATATGTTAATGCTTTGTAAACTGCTGTCTCAAAGAGCTCAATCTGGAACCAGGCCCTTTAGGCGGCAGTAACCGTAAAAAAGGCAGTAACTGCAGCTAAGCCTGCATCATATGAGCTTTCACAACAACTGCCTATTGTTAAATATTTCCATGAATGCAGCCTGGGACGTGTATGCATCTCACGACTTTTATTCTGAATTACGGACAGCTAAAATATCATCATATGCACTGCTTGGGGCATAGCAATGCTCCGACCAAATGCTGCATGGCACAGCATGTGTTATCCAAAGCTCATAAGTCACAGTAGAAAGCTTGTGTGCCCTTGATATTCAATGTGGAGAGGGGGAGAAATGTCGCACTGGAAAAATGTAGAATGAGTTTAGAGATATTTCAATGAGCTTTTAAAGAGAACCAACCACCAAGATTTTGCTATATGAAGTAAAGGCGGTGCCATGCTGTCACTCGGATGCTGAATCCAGGCATATCTGTTATAGAAAGATCGGATGCTTGGTTGCTGAAATATCTGTAATCAAAGTTGTAGAAATGCACTGCACTTTGATTGACGTGTGCAGCGGGGTTGGCTCTTCAGTGTAAATTTATCATGCTGCATCTTGTATTCCATGGCACCTTTTTTAAGTTATATATTGGGCCACCATTGTTGTGTGCCACCCCGTCAGCAGCCGGGCTGCTCGGATCAGGATCCGTGATAGCTCGAGGGGTCTCCGGACCTGGGGGTCGTGCGGCTCCTCAAACGAAGGTGGATATTTACAAGGGATGTGTTAGAGTTCGTGACGCCACCCATGGTTTCTGGTAATTTGGGAAGTACCATGGCTGCAGATGGGAGTACCTGGGGGCGATGGAATGGGGCAGCCAGGTCTTAGGACCCTCCACAGGTAGGGGAAATGACCCGGGACTCGGTGAAGGCATTGGGGGGTGCCGTGGGGAGCGCAGGGGCCACTTGCGTACTCACTCAGTCCATAAAGCTGACACCAACAACTGGATAAACCAAAGTTCTGGACACCACTGCGGCTGAGGGGAGCTAGTTTGGGTCCCATCCCCAACGGTGTTGCCTGGTGATCCGTGACCTGCCTCTTGGCACCAAGTTTCTTCTCTGTTGGTCCCGGTAGTGTGAAACTAGCCGGGTCCCGCTCCCCAGTATGGCTAACTGTGGGAGCTTGCACTCAGAATTCACTCTTGGGAGTTCCTGGACCGTATTTGTGGAAAGTCCTATCCCCCTCGTTGCACTATTACCCCGATTTTGGAGCGGGTGGAGAACGGATCTTGAAGGCTCCGTTCTCATCGGGTTAATTGTCGTGCCCTGGTCCCAACTCGGTGATGGTGCAAGGCTGCCGGCTGACCTCCTCGACAGTTCCGTGCCCCTTGTCATGATCCCCTGTGACCAGGGGTCCAGCTCCTACTAGGTAGAGACCACAGTCTGTCACCGAGTTGCTTCCAAGGAGCCCGGCTCCAGTCCTCCTCTCTCCAACTCCAAACTCCAACTGAACTACTCCTGACACTCCTGACCTCCCCTTAACCAACCCCCCAAATGGGCGACCCTATTCCACTCAGGCCGTCCACTGGTATGTCTGGTGGGTGTGGTGCAGAGTGTACCTAGGACTTTGATTGACTGCTGTTGGTAACACTGTTAGTTGGGGACCCACAACCAAGGAGGAGGTAGATATTACACAGAAGGGCAGATTGCACAATACCCTGAGATGACCTGATAGGTCAGGGCGTCACAGTTGCTGTTGGCAGCGCATGCGCATTGCCACAGTAATTATGTCTTCATTAAAATGGCGCTGTAGTACAGCAATCTCCAGCACCATTTTATTGAAGACACTGTGGAGAAGACTATGAGCAGCATTGGCGCATGCGCAGGTTTTTTTTTGTTTTTTATTAATCTGTGCACGTGCCCTGCCCCCCATAGTCTTCTTCATAGTGTCTTCAATAAAATGGTGCTGGAGATCGCGGTACGGACATGCACGGACTCCAGCACCATTTTAATGAAGACATAGTTACTGTGGCAATGCACATGTACCGCCAACAGCAGCAATGGTGGCGTAGCACGACATTTAAACAAAAAAAGGGGGCATGCAATTCAAGACACAGGAGGAGAAATATACATTGAGGACCCGACCCACAAAGGCCCACAACACTGCACACGTCACTCAAACAATCAGTGCATTTATGGAACTTTGATTACAGATCTTTCAGCAACCAAGCATCCTATCTTTCTACAACAGGTATGCCTGGATTCAGTATCCTAGTGCCAATATGACACCCCCTTTATTTCATATAACAAAGTATTGGTGGTTGATTCCCTTTAGGTTGCTGTTCCTTTCCTACATCTCCCATAAAGGTTCTATATACTGGTAGAACATATTTTTGTTTATATATTTTAGAACCAATAATGAGATGCAAATATATGTTTAAAAAAAAATGAAATATGCTTTAAAATAAATATTTTTTCTTAGGAAAAATGTTGAAGAAACTTGTATTTTTTATTAAATAACATCTAAAAATAATTTCCATATTAATATTGTTTTACTAGAAATGAAGAAACCGGCAGGTCCAGGAAAACATTTTTATTAGTATTAAAAAGTGCTATTTTTTGGCTGTGGGTACATTACTATGACTGCGAAGGCACAAATATTTTTCACAGATGTCACAGATCATAGAAAACCTGGAAATTATTATTGTTATTATTAGTGTTTATTTTATTGTCTTTTTATTTCTTACTAGCTGTACTACCCGGCTTCGCCCGGGTTAATAACTGTTGTTAACAAAATAGAATGTATTAACAAAAACTTATTCTGCACACAAAAACCACAAAACAAATAGATAGAAATGTAATTATTAAAAGGCAAAAACTAAGCTAATAGAAGCATTTCACAACATATTTTTCAACACCACAGATATTCCACACAGATTTAACTAAATTGGCCAAGTAATGTGCTCCGTCTGTCTCCTTCCAGGTCTGTCTCTTTCCCCATCTGTCTCTTTCCCCGTCTGTCTCTTTCCCCGTCTGTCTCTTTCCCCGTCTGCCTGTGTCTGTCTGTCTCTTTTTTTGTCTGTCTCTATCTCTCTGTTTCTTTCCCCATCTGTCTCTTTCCCCGTCTGTCTCTTTCCCCGTCTGTCTCTTTGCCCATCTGTCTCTTTCCCTGTCTGCCTGTGTCTGTCTGTCTCTTTTTTTGTCTGTCTCTATCTCTCTGTTTCTTTCCCCATCTGTCTCTTTCCCCGTCTGTCTCTTTCCCCGTCTGTCTCTTTCCCCATCTGTCTCTTTCCCCGTCTGCCTGTGTCTGTCTGTCTCTTTTTTTGTCTGTCTCTATCTCTCTGTTTCTTTCCCCATCTGTCTCTTTCTAGGTCTGTCTATTTCCCAGGTCTGTCTCGTTCCCCATCTGTCTCCCCGTCTATTTCTCTGTCTCTTTCCCCGACTGTCTCTATCAAGGTCTGTGTCTTTCCCCATCTATCTTTGTCTGTCTCTCTGGCTGTCTCCTCCTTCCCTGTCTGCCTGTCTCTGTCCCTGTCTGCCTGTCTCTGTCCCTGTCTGCATGTCTGTCTGTCTCTTTCCAGGTCAGTCTCTTTCCAGGTCAGTCTCTTTCCAGGTCAGTCTCTTTCCAGGTCTGTCTCTGTCTGTCTCTTTCCAGGTCTGTCTCTGTCTGTCTCTTTCCAGGTCTGTCTCTGTCTGTCACTTCCCAGGTCTGTCTCTGTCTGTCTCTTTCCCCGTCTGTCTCTGTCTGTCTCTTGCACCGTCTGCCTCTGTCTGTCTCTTGCACTGTCTGCCTCTCTTTCCCTGTCTGTCTCTATCTCTCTGTCTCTTTCCCTGTCTGTCTCTCTGTCTGTCTCTCTCTCTGTCTGTCTCTCTATCCATCTCCCCACCGACATCTTATTACCTCACATATAAGCTTCTTATACTATGAATGTTTTTTGTTCCTATAGCAACCAATCACAGCTCCTACTAATAACCTGTAGTTCTAGGCATCATTTACTTTAATGGAGGCATATTTTTTGGAGAGTAACTGTAAAGCGCGGGGTTAAATTTTCCTGTCAAAACATAATCTACGACGTTCCCTGGGTCACATGAGGTGTCTGTGCAAAATTTCGTGATTGTAAATGCGATGGTGCGGATACACTTTTCAATTCACTTTTTCCCCAATATGTAGATAGGGGCAAAATTGATTGGTAAATTGGAACGCGCGGGGTTAAAATTTCGCCTCACAACATAGCCTATGACGCTCTCTGGGTCCAGACGTATGAGTGTGCAAAATTTTGTGGCTGTAGCTGCGACGGTGCAGATGCCAATCCTGGACATACACACACACACACATACATACACACATACACACATACACACATACATACACACATACACACATACACACATACACACATACATACACACATACACACATACATACATACATACACAAATTCAGCTTTATATATTAGATTTATTTTGCTTTGCTTTTGCTACAGATAAAAAAAAACTTTGACTGCCATATAGTGATGGGCAAATTTATTAGAGTGGAATTGATTTCTACTCGAATTTTAGAAAAATACATTCTCTCCAGAATATGGACGTTTAGTAATTTCTTGCGTGCAAACTCAGCAAATTGGCAGCCAGCTGCTGACGTCATTTTTCTTAGGACCATAGAACATATGAAATGGGGTTGTCTTATGGATATGGATCACTTTTAAGCACCTAAGATGTAATGAAAATACTTTATCTGACTGATTTAACCCTATGACCAGTAGTTGCTGGTTTTAGATGTTTTGCTTTTATTGAAAAAATTAATGGCGAGATAATGTCTGCGATACAGATATGTGGTGGGCGGCTGGCCCTACCACAACTGGGAAATGCACATTTGCAGAGAAGCAGAGGGATGTATTGTGAATTGTAATTGTAGGACTGGGTGGGGAATGATGAATGGTTAAATTAAAGGTGGTTTTCTGGGATCACAATATTGGTCTTTATTAATGGGATAAGCCATCAATGTTAGATCCGACTCCTGGTATTTCTGCTGAACAGATATTTGAAGTGTCTATGGTATTTGGTGAGTAGTGCAATATCTTCTACTCCGTTAACCAGCATGCCATCAACATATTATCATCTAGAGAAAGTTAAATTCGCTGACTATGCCAAATTTATACAAAAAAAATTATTTGGGAAGAATAAATTCACACAAATTTTAATACTGGAAAGCTTGTAATTGCTCAGAAAATACTTGTGAGGGAGAGGAGAGAGAGAAAGAAAGAACCTGACTGACTTATTCTACATAAGAGAGAGGCTCCCGCTGATCATGATAGCTTACAGTGTACAAGAGAGAGAGAGGATCTCGCTGACCATAAGAGCTTACATTCTAAAGGAAAGAGAGAGGAGCCCGCTGATCATAAGAACTTACATTCTACACGAAAGAGAGAGGAGCCCGCTGACCATAAGAGCTTACATTCTGGAGGAAAGAGAGAAAAACCCGCTGACCATAAGAGCTTACATTCTACAGGAAAGAAGAAGAAGCCCACTGACCATAAGGGCTTCCACCCTACATGAAAGAGAGAGGATCCCACTAACCCTTAGAACTTACATTCTACAAAAGAGAAAGCGGATCCCACTGACCATAAGAGCTTACATTTTAGAGGAAAGAGAGAGGACCCTGCTGACCATAAGAGCTTACATTCTAGAGGAAAGAGAGCACATCTACTGTCACAATGTTGGACAAGGGGCTCCTATGCTGTCCCTCACGCTAGGGGACCCTAGACTATTCCTGTCCACCGGATTACCCCTGATGGTGGAAATGCTGGAGTCCCGTGCCTTACTATACTGCTGAGTAAAGCTAATCTGTTCCAACCTTCCTCCCCAGGGAATGTAGGGGCAAGAGTGTAATGGATCAGAATGTTAATCAAACTGCATACTCACAGGAATAAACAGTAAGAATTCAGAATGTTTGAATTCATGTAAAAAGATCCTCTCATCTCTAATCATCTGTACTGTATATTTCACCATTTTCCTAATGCTTTAAATTCCAATAGAACCATTTCTATTCAGAAAGTGTGAAGAAGAGACTGGAGAGTTCAACAAGCTCTGCGTCACCTTCAAACAGCTAATTGAAGGGGTCAGGCTTCTATTCAAAGAATGCTAAGAATAGATCATCAATAATCTGATCCTGGAAAATGAAAATCCCCTTTCATGGATAAAAATGTGACAGCTGTCATAGTATACTACAGGGAGCAAGGGCATAAGATGGGTACATATGAAACCTCTCATTTTTGGCCAAAATGTCATTGGTCCCATCATATGTCATGTGGTGTTCAGGTCCAGACTCATTAGGTGTCACAGTGGCGTCATGCTTTGTTGATACTGCAGTTGTTCAGCCAGAGCTGGGCGTCGGCTGTTTCATGTGCTTTATTCCTCAGTCCTGCAGGAGTTAATTCCTGCTGACTAGGGGAACTTTGCTAGAAGCTCAGAGTGCTTATTACCAATCACAGCTATATAAGATCTTGGACCTTGCTACTCAGAGCCGATAGCAGCTTTAACTTAGCTCCAGCGATTCCAGTCTTTGTGGTGATCCAGTTTGAGGTGATCTGTAATTGCTTTTTGAGTAGTGTGCTAGTTTTCCTGTCATGTGTTTACTTCCTTCCGTTTTCTTTTATTCCCCTGTACATATATTGTCTCTCCTTTGTGTTTCAGTCAGTGTGTACAAGTTTTCGTTCTCCCTTGTCCATGTCATTTTTGTGGGGTTTGTTACTGTGTTTCTGTCCTTCCCCAAGTGTTGGGGAGATGGGGAGTAAGATCAGGGCTCGAACAGGAGTCAGGGTCACACTGGAGGCTCAGACCTGGCTACCATCAAGCCTACCTCTGAGATAAGGGACAGCACAAGGTCTCAAGTCTGAGGGCCAGCCTACGGGCCCCTGTTCTGTCATTTCATACCCCGTGCAGGTAGCAATTTCTTCTCTTCCAGGTAATAAGCTTCCAAACATAATTGTGTTAGTTTTAGGACCATGATGAATATGCTAATACAGTTCCAGGTATGAGTCACCAAAGCTTGGATTAAACCAGGTAAGTCATTTCAAAGACTATTACTTTTTTTTATTATGCTATTTACATAGCACTTTGTAGAACACTTGTATTCAACTCACAGCCATTGTTAGTGATATTACCAAACCCAGGAAGAACATGCCGCATTTTCTCTTATAATTATGGGAGGACAATCACAGGTCATAAACATGTTTTACGAATTCTCCGCCACAAAGAAGGTGCACACATATTAACGTTGATTGCTTTCGAGATTGGGATACGGAGGGCATAGAAGAATTACTCTTTAAAGTACTTGACAGAAGAAATAAAAAATCAAATATAGATTTTATGGCTCATACATCTTAGATGTCAGCCTTTCAATAGGCAATATTTTGTAAATTAAAACATGATAATACAGAAAGGCTAGAATGTGAAAAATTACTTAGGCTCATCCTAATAATGGAAAAGTGATTACGAAGCATTAACCAATGTCTATTTCTTGTAAAACAAACAGAAAAAATCTAGGCTTCAGCTGATTGTCCCTGAAGGCTTTTTTTTCCCCTGATGCTTCTTACAATAGTGCTGATACGGGAGATAGGCTTTTGTAAAAGTGGAAAATGCAATACAAAGTTCTCTGAAATTTAATTTAGCGCTGGTGTTTAATATTACACTGCAATGTGCATTGTTTCATATTGAAATTGTTAAAGCCTTGTAATTATAGCCCTAAGCCTTTTAACAAACACAATGTGACCTTACGTCTTATGAAGTACGGGCTTTGTATAACTGATTTCATCTCATTGTATTTCTTTTACCTATGGTATGGAATCATAGTGATCTTCATATATAAACCAGCTATTAAGCTAAATCTCTAAACATAATATAAGAATGACCAAAGTTGAAGTGGATTTGTTACCAGATTGCACAATATATACTGCATACATTAATGGTGATGAGCTCGGAACCGTCCCAGAAGTAGCGTATACACTAGATGCGCCAATTCTGGTACTTTGCCTGGCTCTTCCCGATTGCCCTGGTGCGGTGGCAATTGAGGTAATACTTATGGGGTTGATGTCAGGTGTGAATTGTCAGCTGGCATCGAGCCCTGGAGTTAGTAATGGGGAGGTGTCTATCAAACACCCCCATTACTAACCCGGAAAGTGTAGAGAAACACACACACACTGGAAAAATAATAGTTTATTTGAATAAACACTTCCCCACACACCCTCATTCACCAATGTATTAATTTACAAAGGTCAGAGGTTCGTGAGAACATTTTTTTAATAAATTGGTGAACAAAGTATAGTGTGAAGAAGACATTATTCAAATAAATCAACTGTGTACCAGTTAATATTAGCATGACACTAGGATCAATAATAAATCAACCAAGAAAATGTTCCAAAGAAGAGCAGACAGAAAAGCAATTCATGCTAAAATATGTATACTGTATTAAAAAAAAAATTGTTTAAAAAAACCGCCAGAGATATATTGCTTCTGAGAGGGACCCAAACAATTACCTAGGCATGCGATGCCCTGATGCTTGATGCCCAGAAGAAGCTAGGGTGAAACGGTGTTGGGGTGGAGGGACCTGTTTACTTAAGGGGGCTTTACACGAAGTGACATCGCTAGCGTCGTTTGTGCATCACGGGCAAATCGCTGCCCGTGGCGCACAATATCGCTAACACCCATCACACATACTTACCTTGCTAGCGACATCGCTGTGGGCGGCAAACAACCTCTTCGTTAAGGGGGGGGGTTCGCGCGCCGTCACAGCGACGTCACACAGCGGCCGACCAATAGAAGCGGAGGGGCGGAGAGCAGCCGCATTAACGACACACCCACCCCATTGCCGGAGGACACAGGTAAGCTGTTGTTCTTCGTTCCCGGAGTGTCACACGTAGCGTTGTGTGCTGCCTCAGAAACGATGAACAACCTACATCCACAACGACCAACGAGATTTTGAAAATGAACGACGTGTCAACAATCAACGATAAGGGGAGTATTTTTGATCGTTAACACTCGCTCGGAGCAGTTACACGCAACAACGTTGCTAATGACGCTGCATGTGCATCATGAAATCCGTGACCTCGGTGACATTTTGTTAGATATGTCGTTGCGTGTAACAGGGCCTTTATATATCTGTTTTATTTTAAAACAGAAAAAAAATGTATTAACAAAGTGTACGTATTTTAGCATGAATCGCTTTTCTGTCTCCTCTTCTTTGGGACATGTTCTTGGTTGATTTATTATTCAAATAAACTTTGTTTCCTGTGTGTGTTTTTTGTTTTTGTTTTTTTAAATTTTACACTTACTGGGTTAATAATGGGGGTGCCTGATAGATGCCTCTCCATTACTAACCCCTGAGCATGATGCCAGCTGTCATTACACAGCTGACATCAACCCCATTAACTTATTACCCGATTGACACTGCACCAGGGTAATCGGGAAAAGTTAGGCAAAGCACCAGAATTGGTGCTTCTAGGGTGTCTGTGGGCAGCTATTTGTAGGCTGGGTAGGGCCAATGTGCATTCCCAGCCTAATAATACCAGGCCACAGTTGTCTATTTTACATTGGATGATTATCAAAAAGTGGGTTACCCCACACTTTTTTAAAAACCATGTTACCCGGAAGTCGCCGCGCTGCCATTGTATTGTATTACACTGTACTGGAGTGCGCCGGATCTGCCAATCCAGCGAAAAGCCGGATGTGTGAAACGGCCCTAAGTCTTCTCCGTATTCGATAAAGAATTCAAGGAGGCAGACACTTCCAGATACACCAGCCTCTGCTGTAAGTCGGAGTAAAGGCCGCTTTACACGCAACGACGTATCTAACGATATGTCGTCGGGGTCACGGAATTCGTGACGCACATCCGGCATCGTTAGCGATGTCGTTGCGTGTGACACCTAGGAGCGACCGCTAAATATCACAAATACTCACCAAATCGTGGATCATTGACACGTCGTTCATTTTCGAAATATCGTTAATCATGCTGGACGCAGGTTGTTCGTCGTTCCTGAGGCAGCACACATCGCTTCGTGTGACACTCCGAGAACGATGAACAACAGCGTTCCTGCGTCCTCCGGCAACGAGGTGGGAGTGACGTGAATGCGGCTGCTCTTCGCCCCTCCGCTTCTATTGGTGGCCCACTGAGTGACTTCACTGTGACGCCAAACAAACCGCCCCCTTAAAAATGAGGTTGTTCGGCGGCTACAGCGACGTCGTTAGGAAGATAAGTATGTGTGACACGTACCGGCGATATTGTTTGCCACAGGCAGCGATTTGCCCGTGACACACAAATGATGGGGTCGGGTGCGATCGCTAGCGATGTCGCAGCGTGTAAAGCAGCCTTAACTTCCCATTTATCAAGCATACATGTGAAGGAATGACAAATGGTTAAATACCATACAAATCTTGCAAAGATTTAAACAACCTTTGAACAGGTACAGTATATTATATATTCTATACAAACATACATGACATTTAATGGATAAATATATAGCCAAATAATATTAATAACCTACACAAAAATATATTCCACAATAGCTGCTTGTTTAACCACTTTGGTGTCAATGACTCAACCCAATATGCGCTGCTTTAAGTAGACATGTTTTACTTACAACATTATTGACGCTTTCAACCTATTCACGTTCTATCCACCTATCTTCTGGTATACAGCGTTGCTCCTGAAAACACGTTTAGTTACAGCCGTTTCACTTTTTTCTTATATTTTAAATCAAAATTTCCTTTTATTTGGTCTTCTAACTGAAAGGACTTTCTCATTTTTTTCTGAATATCCCACTATGCTGGACCATTGCCCATTTACTATTAATTGTATAGGTCCTCCTGTTTACCGTATATAAACCATTCCACATGTAGATCATATTAGAGGTGTTAGGGGAACTTTGCACACTACGACATTGCAGGTGCGATGTCGGTGGGGTCAAATCAAAAGTGACGCACATCCGGTGTCGCTGTCGACATTGGAGTATATGCATCCTTTTTACTACGATTAACGAGCGCAAAAGCGTCGAAATCGTATGATCGGTGTAGCGTCGGTCATTTCCATAATTTCGGAAGGACCGATGTTACGATGTTGTTCCTCGTTCTTGCGCAGCACACATCGCTGTGTGTGAAGCCGCAGGAGCGAGGAACATCGCCTTACCCGGCTGCAATGAGGAAGGAAGGAGGTGGGCGGGATGTTTACGTCCCGCTCATCTCCGCCCCCTGCTTCTATTGGCCGCCTGCCGTGTGACGTCGCTGTGATGCCGCACGACCCGCCCGCTTATAAAATTATCGCTACGGCAGCTATCACAAGATATTGCAGCTGCGATGAGGGCGGGGACTATCGCACTCGGCATCACTACCATCAGCTTGCGCAAAGTACCCCTTAGAGTCTGTGCACACGTTGAGTATTTGGATGCAGAAATTTGTGCATCATTTCTGCACCTATTGGCAGGAAAAAACACAGGGGCAAAAATGTACGTTTTTCCATGTTTTAGCTGTATTTTAATGCATTTTTCCATGTATTTTCATCTACCCTTTTCTAGTGTTTTTAGACAGCAATGAATGTTATAAAGATAGATAATAGATAGAGATAGATAAAAAGATAACGACAGATATAGACAGACAGACATGTAGATGTAGAGCCCAGGGAAGGGGGTACTCGGTCCGGGGCAGTAACATATGGGAATGTCACTCTGGTGGCCGTTGCCCGGTTCCGTGCTCTGGGCCCCTTTCGTTAATGGGGGTATTTACAAGAGTTTTTGTCATGTGACGCCACCTGCGGGTTGTGGTTAAGGATGGAGAACCGCCGCTGCTAAATGTGGGTACTCACAGAGCTGGTGGTAGTGGCAGCTGTGATGGTAGGCCCTCTGCAGGTAGGGCTGTGCCTGGCAGATGTAACGGGGGCAATAACAGAGACCACACCAGATTGTCTTTAACAGTCTCTACTCACTGTGGACCCAGGGGGTTGCTGGTTCAGGTCTCTTGGAGGAGCAGTGCCAATGTAGTGACCCAGGTTGCTCTGTCCTCGGCACTTTTAATTATCTGGGTCCCCGTAGCATGGAGAGTTTGGGGGCCCCAACTGTCCCTTTTAGGGTACAGTCTCCTTCTTCGTACGGCATGCAGTGCGGACCCTGCGGGGAGGCAAGTGTCTGATCCCCGATCTTAGGTTCCTGCTGATGCCCCCGGATTATTTGGTTCAGTAAAGTCCCTGAAGGTGTCCTCACTGGGCAGGTATTTGCCAAACAGTCTAAAACTTGTGCTTGACCTAGGGCCCTGTGCCCCGTTCGTGCTCTGGTACCAGCGGTATCTCCGTTACCCATCCTGGTGACCTCTCTACTGTGACCCCGGTGTCACCGTTACACGGACCCAGCTCAGGCATGTCTGCACACCTCTCCTGTGTGCTACTCCACTCTCTCCTCACTACCGACTGACTGACCCCTCCCACCAGGCTGGCTATACCCAGGGACTCGTTCCCATGGCGACCATCCCCTTACATGGTTAACCCTTATGCCCAGTGGGGAGAGGAGAACTAGGATTTTGGTTCCTGTTTGGATGGAATCGGCACTGGTACTCCAGGTCCCAAGGGGTAAGTCCTGCATCCCCAAGAGATCCTTGTAGTGCCCTGAGGGTCTCAGGGGCGCTATATAGACATACAGATTAATGGACAGAAATATACACATATAATTGCACAATCTCCATACATATACGGTAATAATATTGCACCCTTAGGGGTACTTTGCACGTTGCGACATCGCTACTGTAATCTCGTCAGGGTCAAATCGAAAGTGATGCACATCCGGCGCCGGTAACGACGTCGCAACGTGTAAAGCCTAGAAGTACCGATAAACGATCGCAAAAGCATCGAAAATCGGTGATCTGTGTAGTGTCGGTCATTTCCATAATTTCGCTGCAGTGACAGGTACGATGTTGTTCCTCGTTCCTGCGGCAGCACACATCGCTGTGTATGAAGCCGGAGGAGCGAGGAACATCTCCTTACCTGCGTCCCGCCTGCAATGAGGAAGGAGGTGGGCGGGATGTTTACGTCCCGCTCATCTCCGTCCCTCCGCTTCTATTGGCCGCCTGCCGTGTGACGTCGCTGTGATGCCGCACATGACCCGCCCCCTTAGGAAGGAGGCGGGTTGCTGGCCAGAGCGACGTCGCAGGGCAGGTAAGTGTGTATGAAGCTGCCGTAGCGATAATGTTCGCTACGGCAGCTATCGCAAGTTATCGCATGTGCGAGGGGGGCGGGTACTATCGTGCTCGGCATCGCTATCATCGGCTAGCGATGTCGCAGCGTGCAAAGTACCCCTTAGAGCTTATTGGTCAGCCTAAACTTTTCCCTGCAGACGAAGGCTGAATCATTCAGCCCTCATCTGCCTCTAACAGCTGCAGGTGGATTGCTGCTCTGCCTGGATTGGTGCTCTAAAGCATAAGGTGCAAATACTAAATACTAAAGAGGAGCAAATTAATAAGGGACAACTTGAGAAACATCAGTGAGGAATCAAGGTCAAAGTGTTGTGCATTTCACATGAAAAACAGTGTGGAAATAACCTATAATGTGTGTTCATGAATTTATGATTTGGTTCGTTATGGATGCAGTGATAACAATGGTTTGGTTTTATATATACAGTGGCATGCAAAAGTTTGAGCACCCCTGGTCAAGTTTACTGATATTCTGAACAATTAAGCAAGTTGAAGATGAAATTATCTGTAAAAGCCATAAAGTTAAGGATAACACATATCCTCTGCATTTTAGACACAAAAAACATATATATATATTTTTACATTTTTAAATTCACAACAAAAAATAAAGTTGGCCAATGCAAAATAATGGGTACCCTGCATGGTTAGTACCCTGCAGCACCCCCTTTGGCAAGTATCAAAGCTTGTAAATGTTTTTTGTAGCCAGAAGAGTCTTTCAATTCTTGTTTGAGGGATTTTCATGCTTTCTTCCTTGGAAAAATCTTCTTGTTCTGTGAGATTCCTGGCTCGTCTTGCATGCACTGCTCTTTTGCGGTCTAGCCAAAGATTTTCAATGATGTTCAGATCAGGGCACTGTGAGGGCCATTGTAAAACCTTCAGCTTGTACCTTTTGACATAGGCTAATGTGGATTTTAAATTGTGTTTAGGATCCTTATCCATTTGTAGAAGTCATCCTCTTCTCAACTTCGGCTTTTTTACAGAAGGTGTTGTTTGCTTGAAGAATTTGCTAAACTTTAATTGAATCCATTCTTCCCTCTACCCGTGAAATGTTCCCAGTGCCATTGGATAGAACACAACCCAAAGCATGATTAATCCACCCCTTGCTTAATGGTTGGCGAGATGTTCTTGTCATGACATTCTGTATCCTTTTTTTCCCACACATTTGGTTTGATCATTGTGGCCAAGGAGTTCTATTTTAACCTCATCAGTTAACGTGACTTGTTTCCCAAATACATCAGTCTTGTTTAGATGTTATTTTGCATACTTCTGATGCTAAATTTTATGGTTAGGACGCAGGAGAGGTTTTCTTCAGATGACTCTTCCATGAAGGCCATTTTTCTGTAGGTGTCTCTGAATAGTAGAACAATATACCACAACTCCAGAGTCAGCTAAATCTTCCTGAAGGACTTTTGCAGTGAAGTGAAGGTTCTGATTTGCCACTCTAGCAATTCTACGAGCAGCTCTCACAGAAATTTCGCTTGGTTTTCCAGACCTTATCCTGACCTCCACTGTTTCTGTAAGTGCCATTTCTGAATTACTTTTTGAACTGAGGAAAAGGCAACTTGAAAACGCTTTGCTATTTTCTTCTAGCTTTCTTCTGCTTTGTGGGCCTTCACCATTTTGATTTTCAGAGTGCTAGGCAGCTGCTTTGAAAAACCCATGGCTGTTGTTTTATTTGCACAAGGCTAGAGGAAGCTAGGTTTTTATAAAGCTGTGAAGTTTGCATCACCTGCCCTTTCCTAACTATGATAATGAACAAGCCAGAAACCTAACAGGCTAATTAAGGTCTGAAATGATAGTCAAAGTTATCTGAGCACACAAATCTCCAAGGGTGTTTAAACTTTTGCATTGGCCCATTTTCATTTTTGTAGTTTTTAAAATGTTAAAGATGAAAATATTTTATTTGTTCTTACCTAAAATATAAAGGAAATGTGTCATCTTTAACTTTATGCCTTTTTAGAGATAATTTCATTTTTAACTTGATTAACTGTTCACAATAACAGTAATTTTGACCAGTGGTGCTCAAGCTTCTGCATAGCACTGTATATTATTAGTTTTGTAGTTTTGTAACTTTTTTTTCTCTTTTTGTACTTTCAGCATTGTACATTTGTCTCTCCATTGCGGGACGAGAGTTGCCAACTCACTTTTTTATTTTTTCTGGACAGCTAATCAAAAAATTACGGGCAGACATTATTTTTTATGGACACAACCATAATAAATCATTAAGATTATAACTTTATAAGTGATATTTGTTTACACCCCAGAAATCTGATAAGGAGACTCTATCTGCCTTTACTGAAAACTGTAAAATGATGATGATTTCAGTCAAAATAATCTGTATAAATTACCTTCAACCTCTAAAAAAATCACAGATGTCTTAAAAAAAAAATTACGGACATGGCAAAAAAGTGACCAATTTTTACGGACTATCCTGGAATTTCTGGACAGTTGGCAATTCTGTGCAGAACTGTATTTGATCTCATCCTTCACTTTGGCCAATAAGATGCAGATTCTTTACTGGATCGCCTCTTTGAAAACCAGACTCGAGTTTCGCCTTTTTGCTTCTTCAGGGCATGTATTTATTTTATAATCAAATTAAATTGTTCAGATTAGGATTGTAGATGGAGATTTACTTAGCTTTATACCTGTCCTACTGTAAGGTCCTGGAGGTGGATTCACGGGACCGTGCACCGGACTCCCCCAGAGAGGTAACCCGGAGCTAACCCCTATACAGGGACTGTCCGATCACTCCACCAGTGGGCCTAGATGCACGGTAGCCAGAACACTAGGGGTATGGAGTGTGAGTCCTTCAGAGGTCTGCACAGAAAATGTTTATTAGTCCAAAGGGAACCGTAGGTAGGACGGATGTTTGGGACCGGGATCAGGTGCCAAGTAGGAACAGCAGACGGGGTCCGGATCCAGCGAGATGTGCAGGCTGAAGTTACCAGGTGGAATCGGGGACTGGTGATGGGATCAGGCTGACGGAAGATGGCGGGATCCACAGCAGACAGTCACCGGGACACTTCCTGGGGAATCAGCAATCTGGACCAGGTCAGGACGGCAGACGGGCTCTGCGGAAGAGACAGTGTTAGTCTGGAGACAAGGCACAAAGGGACCTGAACACCTAGCTATGGAAACACGTTGAACAGGCACCTCCCACCTGGAAAGGGAAGTCTTATATACCCTGTACCTGTATCAGCCATTTCCTGTTCCCGGGACGCTGGCCCTTTAAGAAGAGGTGAGTGAGCACGCCCGCGCCCTAATGCGCATGTGCGAGACCCGAGTGCCGGAGACCAGTGCAGGAAGCAAGGAGGAAGCTGAAGGAGATGCAGGGGAGCCAGGCAGAGAGTCCTGGGTCGCAGGGAGACGCTGGGACCCGCGGACGGAAGGCACGGAGGATGCACAGGAGGGGGAGTGAGAGGGACTGCCGCGGGCAGGAGGACTGGAGACCGGAGCCAGGTGAATGACAGGCGGCGCCAGGACCCGGGAAACGTGACACCTGTGTACAGTGTATTTTTAAAATGTGAGGGTTGATGTAGTCCTGAGATGTGTATTTTTTGGAGACTTGAAATATAAAGGTCATACATTACAACCTTGCTTAATGACTTGGTGATCTTTTGTGCCATCTGAGTATCATTACTTGGAGCGCAAGATATTGGCTGTAATTTACTCCTCTACTTATTCCTTTGGTTATAGGTGTATGAAAATGAGTTTTATGGCCAGGATAATCCATTTTTATGGGGATGAGAATGTTCAGTAAGTTGAAAGTACTATTACTACAAACTTTGATAATCAACAGAAAATTAAATTTGTATAATTTTTTTCTAAGACTGTATACACATCCATTATACTTATATACAGCCTTATATATGTGTGTACATATTTTAAAGCAAGCAATTACAAGTCAATAAAACCTTCTTAAACCTCTATGACCATGCTGTGACTCTCTTACAGCTCAATATACATGACTCATATGTACCCGACCAAAATATTTCATGTCAAATTATTCATATAATAAGATGCCTTCGCTCCAAGGTAAGTGATTCATCCTGTGCTGAGGGCATGGATTGCTCAACAGTGTAGGCAGGAATTCTTACACTATTAAAGCATAACCATTGTTCTAATTTTTATTTCATATATCAATAGTGCACATGAAAATAACCAACTCTATAATAAAACTCATCAGACAAATCTGCTTTTCTCTGACAGAATTGATCACTGAATACCGATTTTTTTCGCAGAATTGAGAATTTTAATAATAACTGAAGACTTTCCCATTACTAAGGTAGTAGATGGAAGTTGGTGCTGATGAGATTCTATGTAGATAGAGGAGGGGGTGGGGTTCTGCCTCTAGTTCCTCCTTCTGCCTCTAGCTTCCCCCTCTGCCTCTACCTTCTCCCTCTGCCTCCAGCTTCTCCCTCTGCCTCTAGCTTCTCCCTCTGCTTCTAGCTTATCCCTCTGCCTCTAGCTCGTCTCTCTAGCTCCTTTATCTGACTCTAGCTTCTCCTTCTGTGTCTAGCTCCTTCCTCTGCCTCTAGCTACTCTGTCTGACTCTAGCTTCTCTGTCTGCCTCTAGCTCCTCCCTCTGCCTCTAGCTCCTCCTTCTGCCTCTAGCTTTTCCCTCTGCCTCTAGCTTCTCCCTCTGCTTCTACCTTCTCCCTCTGCTTCTAGCTTCTCCCTCTGCCTCTAGCTCCTCTCTCTAGCTCCTTTATCTGACTCTAGCTTCTCCTTCTGTGTCTAGCTCCTTCCTCTGCCTCTAGCTACTCTGTCTGACTCTAGCTTCTCTGTCTGCCTCTAGCTCCTCCCTCTGCCTCTAGCTCCTCCTTCTGCCTCTAGCTTTTCCCTCTGCCTCTAGCTTCTCCCTCTGCCTCTACCTTCTCCCTCTGCTTCTAGCTTCTCCCTCTGCCTCTAGCTCCTCTCTCTAGCTCCTTTATCTGACTCTAGCTCCTCCCTCTGTGTCTAGCTCCTTCCTCTGCCTCTAGCTTCTCCCTCTGACTCTAGCTCGTCTCTCTAGCTCTTTAATCTGACTCTAGCTTCTCCTCTTGTGTCTAGCTTCTCTCTCTCGCTCTAGCTCCTCCTTCTGCCTCCAGCTCCTCCCTCTGACTTTAGCTCCTCCCTCTGTATGTAGCTCCTCCCTCTGCAGATAGCTCCTCCTTCTGCCTAAAGGCTCCTCCTTCTGCCTCTAGCTCCTCCTTCTGCCTATAGCTCCTGCTCCCACTGTTTATAGCTCCTCCTTCTGCCTCTAGCTTTTCCCTCTGCCCCCAGCTCCTACCTCTGACTATAGCTCCTCCTTCTGCATATAGCTCCTCCCTCTGATTCTAGCCCCTCCTTCTGCCTCTGGCTCCTCCCTATGCCTTTAGCTCCTCCTCATTGTCATAGAATCTCATCAGCACCAGCTGCCAACTCCTATCTCAGTAATGGGAAAGTCTTCACTGGTTAAGGATTTTACCTTTAGAATTGAGAATTTTGATAACTGATCAATTCTCGTAGAGAAAAAAGTACATTTGTCTGATGAGATATATTACAAAGTTTCTTATTTTCATGTGCACTATTGATTTATGAAATGAAAATTAAAATGAAAGTTACGCTTTAAGAATTTTTCTTATGTTAGTTTTTGTCTCACAATTCCCCATTATTGTTCTGATCAGCAAAAGTGATCGTAGTTTACAGGCATAAAGTCCTCTACGGGGACTAGTAAAATCAATTAAAGTAAAGTTTAAAAAAAAATGAAAACTTAAAAAAACCTAATAGTTCAAATCACCCCCTTTCGCAACACTGAAAATAAAACAATAAAAAAAATTAAAAATTGGTATCACTGCATTCAGAAATGCCAGATCTATCAAAATATAAAATAAAGTAATCTCATTGGTACACGGCGTCGCGATAAAAAAAATTCAAATATCAAAATTATGGTTTTTGGCAGCCACAACATTCGTTGATGATCAGGTGATCAAAACATTGCATCTATGCAAAAATGGTATCAATAAAAACGCTAGCTCAGACACAAAAATTAAGCCCTAAGATTCCAAAAAATGAGAATGCTATAAGTCTCGGAAAATGGCGCAAAAACGCTATTCTTTCGTGGGACAAGCTTCTGAACTTTTTTTCACCCTTAGATAAAAGTAAACCTATAGATGTTGGTATCTACGAACTCGTACCCACGTGAGGCACCATACTGACATGTCAGTTTTACCATATAGTGAATGTGGTAAATAAAAGACTCTCAGAACAATTGTGCAAAAGTACTTGTTTTGCAATTTCACCCAATTTCACTTGGAATTTTTTGCCATTTTCCAGTACACTATATGGTAAAACTAATAGTTTCATTCAAAAGTACAATTCATCCCACAAATAACAAGCCCTCACATGGAAAGATTGATGGAATAAAAGTTATGGCTCTTGGAGGAAGGGGAGGAAAAATGAGAAACAAAAAATTGACGGTGGGTGAAGAGGTTAAAGCAGCTGCCTTGGTAAATCGTTTGTGGACAAGGGAATATGCAGACTGTGGTAGGATTGCATGCATTGCTAGTCGGGTTTGCATTTTTCTGCACCAATGGTTTTGCACAGGGCACTTGTATAATACTGTTCATTGACTCCTGTCTTACCAGATTATTGATTGTTTTACTTGATTTAGTGACTACACTCTGTTTGGGGGCACATTTGTTTTATATATTGCATATACACATATATACTAGTATCCCAGCCTCCACTCACTGCCCCCAGTCAGTACATGCAATCCCTCTCTTTGAGGTTCCTTTTTGGAGGAGTCACAACCCCCACACACTGGCCATGTGTCAAACACCCAGTCTCCATTTTTACACATGAGACACACCAATGGGCAGACGTATGTTGACAATAGCAGCACACGTGGATGACAAGGGGAAGTGCGGGGGAGGATGCAATCTGACTGGGATGGTCAGTAAGTCAGCGTCTTCTACAAGAATAAATACACAATATCTAATTATTTGGCAATCAATGACGGTCCACTGATGTGAAGGTTTGTCCATGTTGACTTCTGTCATCTTTCTCCAACATTTCAAATTTCTTTTGAAACCATTGTCCAATACTATTGATGTCCAAGCTCGGACTGGCTTACAGGAGAGCAGGGGTATCCCCCGTCGGGCCTAAGTGCAAGAGTTATCCTCATAAGGGTGCTTTACATGCTGCGACATTGCTAATGATATATCGTCGGGGTCACGTCGTTAGTGACGCACATCCGGCGCCGTTAGTGACATAGCAGCGTGTAACACCAAGGAGCGATGATCAACGATCACAAAAATGTGAAAAATCGTTGATCATTGACACGTCGCTCCTTTCCTTAATATCGTTGCTGCTGCAGGTACGATGTTGTTCGTCGTTCCTGCGGCACCACACATCGCTACGTGTGACACCGCAGGAACGACGAACATCTCCTTACCTGCGTCCACCGGGAAAGAAGGAAGGAGGTGGATGGCATGTTACGCCCGCTCATCTCCGCCCCTCCGCTTCTATTGGACGGCTGCCGTGTGACGCCGCACGAACCGCCCCCTTAGAAAGGAGGCGGTTCGCCGGCCAGAGTGACGTCGCAGGGGAGGTAAGTCCGTGTGATGAGTGTAAGCGATGTTGTGCGCCACGGGTAGCTATTTGCCCGTGACGCACAACCGACGGGGGCGGGTACGCTCGCTAGCGATTTCGGTACTGATATCGCAGCGTGTAAAGTACCCTTTAGCCCCAAATATGACTACTAGTTGGCCCAATACATTTGATTTACTATATACAAACAAAGCTTCATCTTATTACCCATTCAACTACCTAGTTTATTAATACATAAGGGCATAGATAAATTTGTGAACGAGGGTATTTTAATATTCGCATGTAGCCGGACAGTGGGTCATGGGGGTCAATATTACCGGTGGACCCTTGCACCCCACTTAGACACTGTTGGTGCTATAGAGAGGTAACTTCTTATGGGGGTTGAAGTTAAAGCTAGATTTCATATTCTTTTATTTTGTTCATATTCATAATCCTATACCATTGTCCATTATATATGTATAACTTTCTCCTATGTATATTAGTAGATAACTTATAATAATATCTTCCCTTTGGCAGATATTCCTTTTTTCCCAGTTGGTTATAGCAAAAAGATCTGGTGCTTGATAAATATTAAAACCATTGTGTATCCAGATACTCTACTTCACTTCAATTTGCCAATCATTGTAAAAAGGCTTGAGGTTTAGTATATAAAACAAGTATATAAACTATATATATAGCCTATTTTATTACCAGTACTATAAACCTCGCCTGGAGGCTGAGCACCGTCCTGAAAACTGAACACGCTATAGTTCGGCTTCTTATTACCAAACCACAGAGGAGGTTATGAACTGCAGCCAATTACATCTTCTGTACATCCAACACGCTGCAATTTTACACAGTTGATCTCTATGGCCTTTTATAGTTATAACGAAAGAAAGAAAAAGAAGCTGTTTGTAGTGTTTAGCTTGAAATTTTTACATGCTCAACGCCATGAAACTTTTTATTTTTATTTATTTTATTTTTTTTTATTTTATCAGCTATAGTATTAAAGAAAAAGCCTTAATCCAGATGAGATATATTTAGAAATGTACCAGCCATTAGCCTCACAGCTGACACTTGCGATCTCTGGATTCTGACATCATGTGAATAAAATTGATAGTGAAATACTGTATATTGCTTCTCCAATAACAGAGAACTTGGGGGTGATGTGGACATGACATGACATGAAATGAGATTCTAGACATCATCAAGTGAAGATAGCATTGGCTACAAGTGATGAGTGCATCGATCTGCGCCAACATTTCCATAATGTCCTGCAGTCATGACATCTTACGGATTATCATATTGCGTACAGTGGTGGTCAGTACTGGGCCATCACAGATCAGCAGTTCCCAGTGGGGTACAGTTTGTAAAGCAAATTAATTTTCCATTGCAAGAGTCACTGGGTAATTCTCTCTCTCTCTCTCCTGTAGAGTGTAACCTCTTATGTTCAGCATGGTCTTCTCTTTCTCCTGTTGAGTGTTATCTCTTATATTAAGCGTGGTCTTCTCTCTCCTGTAGATTGTAACCTATGTTCAGCATGGTATTCTCTCTCCTGTAGAGTGTAACCTCTTATGTTCAGCGTGGTCTTCTCTCTCCTGTAGAGTATAACCTCTTATGTTCAGCATGGCATTCTCTCCTGTAGAGTGTAACCTCTTATGTTCAGAATGGTCTTCTCTTTCTCCTGTTGAGTGTAACCTCTTATGTTAAGCGTGGTCTTCTCTCTCCTGTAGAGTGTAACCTATGTTCAGCATGGTATTCTCTCTCCTGTAGAGTGTAACCTCTTATGTTCAGCGTGGTCTTCTCTCTCCTGTAGAGTATAACCTCTTATGTTCAGCATGGCATTCTCTCCTGTAGAGTGTAACCTCTTATGTTCAGCATGGTCTTCTCTCTCCTGTTGAGTGTTAGCACTTGTGATCAGCAAGGTCCTCTTTCTTCTGTCGAGTGTAAGCTCTTATAGTAAGTGGGGTTCTCTCTCCTATAGAGTGTAAGCTCTTATGGTCAGCAGGGTTCTCTCTCCTGTGGAGTGTAAGTTAATATGGTCAGCAGGATCCTCTCTCTCCTGTAGAGTATAAGCTAATATTGTCAGCAGGGCCCTCTCTTCTGAACAGTATAAGTTCTTATGGTCAATGGGGTCCCCTCTTTTTCTGTAGTGTGTAAGTTGTTTTGGTCAGCAGGGTTCTCTCTCTCTCACTTTCTCTCTCCTGTAGTATGTAAGCTCTTATGTTCAACAGGATACCTCTCTTTCCTGTTGAATGTTAGTGATAGTGGTCAACAGAGTACTCTCTTTTCTGTAGTGTTTAAGCTCTTAAGTGGGGTCCTCTCTCTTCTTTATACTGTACGCTGTTATCGTCACCTCTTTTCTGTAGAGTGTAAACTCTTATGGTCATTGGGGACCTCTCTCTCACCTGTAGAGTGTAAGCCCTTATCATCAGGGGAGCCATCTCTTCTGTAGTGTGTAAGCTCTTATGGTCAGCAGGGTCCTCTCCCTCCTGTAGAGTGTAAGCTCTTATTGTCATTGGGGCCAGCTCTTTTCTGTAGTGTGTAAGATCTTATGTCAGTTGGGACCTCTCTCTCCTGTAGAGCGTAACCTCTTATGGTCACTGGGGTCCTCTCTCTCCTGTAGTGTGTAAGCTCTTATGGACAGTGGGGTCCTCTTGCTCTCTCCTCTTCTCTATGTATGTTTTCTGAGCAATTGCAATCTTTTTTGTTTTGAATTCTCACAATTTTGTCGAAAATGAAATTTTCTGTGAAGCCGGCGAGTTTCCCTTTCAAAAGATCTAATCATCTCTACCACTTCTGTCACTACAACTTGGGGCGTAGACAGGGAGTATTTTAATAGAGGCACAATGTGAGCGGAATTTGAAGAAGGGAAAAAGAACCTGTCTTCCCCTTCCCACTATTACCCCTCAATGAAGATGGAATTGCTGTCTGCTGATACTTTTCTTTACCAGAAGTGTCACGATTCCTCTCTGCAGAGCATCTTGCCTTTGGAGATGTTCTGCTGCACTTTCCTGTGTTACTAGCTAGCAGTTTGTTTCACAGCACAGGATTCCATGTTGGTGCTGCTGATTACTCAGGTGTTCCACCTTCCTGGTAATTGCTCAGGCTTCTTTACTGAGAATGCTCGCCTACGACCTCGCCAGTTGTATATTCTGGTTCTGCAGTTGTGCTGTTGGCTTGTGTCTCTGATAGTGTTCTGATCTTTGCTCTCAGATCCCGGACTGTTTGACTCCTCTCTGCCTGTCCCCTCTTCCTGCTGTGACCACCTACATTTTTGACTTCAGACCGTTACCTGACCACGTCTCTGCTTCTCCCCTGAATCTATTACGTAGTCTCCTGGATTTCTGACCTTCGGATATTGACTAGACTGCGCATTTGTTTTCTCCATGTGCTCATACGCGTCCTCCTGTTACCAGACCCCGGCTTCCCTGACTACTTCTCTTTCCATACTTCCCGTAAGTAGTGGCTAGTGTCACAAGAAGTTTCCATAGAGATAGGTTTAACTCTGTCACACTGAGACACGTTCTACGGCTCAGACGCCTCTTGGGAGAAGGAGGAGGCAGTTTTGTCCAAGGCCTTTGGAAGTACAGTGGATGGGGAAACGTGATCCAGTGTTTGGGGGTTGTGGTTGGAGCAAGGAAAGGTTTCTACTTTCTTCTTGTTAGCTTACTGTCTGGTGTTATTCAGAACAATTAGGGCAGAATAGGTCCATAAATAAAGCACCCAAGGAGTCTCAAATCTAATCTCAAATGCTAACCAAAATCTGAAATAGCTCGATTATTAACTGACTTCTATTATTCTTACTACAGTTAGGTCATTATAGTCACGCGTAAACCAATATGAAGCGTAAAGTGGCAAGTCAGGAGAAAACAATGTTATTTTTGTAATTCTTAGGACTTTTTGTAACCATCCACCTAAAAGCTTACTAATAGCGTCACCGAGCCAAGTCTCTGAATAGATGGACTAACCTGAGTCACGTAGACCATTACCTTATAAACATAATAGATTTCTCTCTTGTTTACCCCAGGAAATCTTTGTTAAAAATTAAACATGTCGTCTCTGGGAAACTCACATTTTCCATTAACAGAACATCAAACAATAGCGACAAATAAGGAAGCATCATTCTATGCAATAATACAGTAAGTGAACACATAGCATAGTTTAATCTATAGCACGTCCATTCATAAGAACCAATATACATTTTTTTTTTACATTTTATATATTAGATATTTCTGTCCTGTTTTTGTTACTTATTTTATCATTATATTTTAGTAGTTTGGTGTCAAGTCTCTAGGAGCTTGACTAATATGTCTTAATGAAAGAAGGAATTTACAAGACTGATAATTAAAGTATGATGTATGACAAGGTGACAAGGTTTTTAGTGACTTGAAAAGCAATAAAGAGAGTCTAGGAATCATGGAAACATTTGTGCAGTGTAAGGTTGATATAGTGTACAAAGAACAAGAAGTGGTAAAGACACTATACTTACCATTCTTATAATGAGCAATGAAGAGGAGCAGCGAGAATAGGTAAAGTAAGTTTACTTTCCGTTATTAATTTAAAGCATTTACATGGTTTTGAAAATATTTTTGGGGTGGACATCCCCTTTAAAGACAATCACTAACAGTTTGATGCTTGATGGTAACAGTCTTGTACAAAGGAAAGATGCTTGTTAGGTTCAACATGTTCTTAATAGAAAACAGCTGAATGTGAATAGAGGTTGGCAACAGCCAGATATAATGATCAACTGACACTTGTGATAGTCTGCTGTCAATTTTCTCAGCAGCATTTCCTCCAGTGTGAGAGTCTGCTGTCAATTTCCTCAGCAGCACTTCCTCCAGTATCACATTTTGCTGTCAATTTCCTCAGCAGCACTTCCTCCACTGTAACAATTTGCTGTCAATTTCCTCTGCAGCACTTCCTCCAGTATCACATTTTGCTGTCAATTTCCTCAGCACTTCCTCCACTGCTACAGTCTCTGTGTCACTCTCCTTGCTGTTCAACACATACACTCAATGCTAGTCACAGCCTTTCTCATGGTCACTTCTTGTAACAGCGATGTCCTGCAACAACTTATTTCGCAATTTAGTCACCCTTGCACCCTGCTTACTTATTTATTTCTTCATAGTTCCTAACGCTTTGACATTACTCTCCTAGCCTTCCTGGTGTGTCAATCCTCTTCCTGCACATGTATCTGCTTCCTAATACCATTAGATGCGGCAATCTCCTGGCCCTATCGGCAGTAACTTACCACATTATCTGGCTGCTATTTCTTTGCCTTGTCAATGGGTCACTGCACACCCACTCCTCATCCAGAGCCCAATAGAAACTTTTGGAATATCCCACCCATTTCTTCCTTGCCACCCCCTACTCTGGAAAAAAAAAAAACACTTTCTTGCCACATTTAAAAAAAATTTATATATTAAAATTTTAATAAGCACCAATCTATAGGGATGTCACATGATCCCTACTTGGACATGTTCCAGATATGTCTGCTGCTATTACCAGGAGCCACCATATTTTTTCTGCATGGTGCTGAAGGAAACATCACTTCCAAGATCTTTGGGTGGTGCATGTCCTGTCCAGCCAGAGAAACTTATATTGCTGAGACCTGTGATGACACCCTGTCAGGCAAAATAGGTGTGTGTTCTGTCCAGCTGCTTTGGAGGAGTAAAGAACTCCAAACTGTGCCCGATAGGGTACTACCATACCACACGTAAACTCCAAGTATACTGCTGGATTTAGCCAGTTATTGTTCTTGAAGCTCTTATCCTGCTTCTGGATGGGAACTTGACCTGACTCGGTTTGTTCTGCCACCATCCTGACTCTGACCTCAACTAGTTTGACCTCTCTATCTGACTTCCCGGTATCTAACCCCAGTTTACTCCATGGCTATGTTTTTATATATTAATTTTGTCTTGAATCTGCTTTGTCTTTTGATCTGGCTAATTGACTGTTCACTGCCAGCGCACGACATCATTCAGCAGCTAGTCCATAGACTAGCAAGCTAATAGTCTCTGTTGGAAGTCCAGATCCTTATACAGGGGTAAAAAAGTGAAGGCAGGCCAGGGTACCTCTGGGATGTTTTCAACAAGTGAAGTTCAGACAGCTCTGACCAATTGCTCAGTATAATGCAGCTGCGGTGCTCAGAACTACAGGCCAGTTCCTGGATCCATGGATAAGTCAAAAAAGATTTGTATCTGGCATCCGCAAATAAAAATCTCACCTTTATTAAATCAGTTTAAAACATGATAAAATCAAGCATAGACAGTATAGACAGACCAGTCTATGTGTTTCGGGCAAAGCCCTTAGTCAAGACTAAAGGCTACTTTACACACAGTGACATTGCTAGCGATGTCGCTGGTGAAAGTACCTGCCCCCATCGGTTGTGCATCACTGGCAGATTGCTGCCCGTGGCGCACAACATCGTTAGCCCCCATCACACATACTTACCTGCCTAGCGACGTCGCTGTGGCCGGCGAACAGCCTCCTTTTCAAGGGGGAGGTTCGGTCGGCATCACAGCGGCGTCACTAAGCAGCTGCCCAATAGAAGTGGAGGGGCGGAGATGAGCGGCCGGAACATCCCGCCCACCTCCTTCCTTCCTCATTGCCGGTGGCCGCAGGTACGATGTTGTTCCTCGTACCTGCAGTGTCACACATAGCGATGTGTGCTGCTGCAGGAACGACGAACAACCTGCGTCCTGCAACAGCAATGATATTTGAGATTAGCACAACGTGTCAATGATCAACGATATGGGGAGTAACTTTGTTCGTTAGCGGTCGTTTGTGCGTTTCACACGCAACGACATCGCTAACGAGGCCGGATGTGCATCACAAATTCCGTGACCCCAACGACCTCTTGTTAGCGATGTCGTTGCGTGTAAAGCCCCCTTTAGTCCTACGTTATGCACACTCACCGGCATTGAGATCCTGCGCAGGTGCACTTTGATCTGCCATGAGAAGGGCAGATGAGAGTATTATAGTGCACCTGCGCGGGACCTCAATGTTGGCTAGTGTGTATAATGTAGGACGTGCCATGCTCTCAGGCTTCAGAAGAAGGAGGACAAAGATGGCCTAAAGAGGAAGCACCAGTACCAGAGAATGGAGACGCCCATCCAACCAATCTGCACCACACTGCCCCTTAGGTGAGTATTATAAAGTGATTTTTACGTTCTACACAGCGGCCTGGGCTCTTATATACAGCATGTTAGATTGCTGTATATAAGGGCTCACTGGTGGTGGCCGCAGTTTATAGTCATCAAATCTAGTAACAGTTTCCCTTTAAGCCCTGAAGTAATGAATCTTAATCATTTAAGTGATACTCACCCCCGCTTGATAGCTAGCTGTGGTGCAACTGTTTCTATTTACTTCACAGATTTTCTAGCTGTACTGCAACCTACAGTTGTCTATTGTTAAATCTAACATCTATGGAATTTACTTATTTTATAGAGTTTAATATACTATTATAATATTAATTAATAGTTAATATAATATAATAATAATATTATAATTTAAGTATTAAATAGAACGCCTGACAGATTAATTACAAATGGAAGCAAACATTTAGTTGTAATATGTAACAAGTTTAAAACTATTATATCTTCACTAGAGCTAAAAGGAAGCCATGTCTTTTGCTTGGGCGTGCGGTGGCTCAGTGGTTAGCACTGAAGTCTTGGGGTCCTGGGTTCAAATCCCACTAAGGACAACATCTGCAAGGAGTTTGTATGTTCTCCCTGTGTTTGTGTGGGTTTCCTCCAGGTACTCCAGTTTTCTCCCACACTCCAAAAACATACCGATAGAGAAATTAGATTGTAAGCCCCAATGGGGACAGTGTTGCCAATATATGTAAAGCGCTGTGGAATTAACAGCGCTATATAAGTGAATAAATAATATTATTATTGCTTGCTAATGTTGGACATTTTTTTCATACTTTTTGCATGTGTAATATTGTAATATAATATAATGTCAATGTAATAGTTGCATAAATTGCACACATTTTACCACCATTTAATGCAAATATAAGAAGCAGAATCCAATCAATAATTTCTTATAGAGCCCACGTAATTCTGTTTTATGAACTCCGTGTATAATTGTAAATTAATTACCCTTCACTGTAGAATCTTTTTTATTTATCACTTTCTCTTTAGGTTCTTCTTCTCAGTGGCCCCCTAGGGAACATTAGTAGCAGAAAATTGACTAGTTTGTTCAGTAATGAAGCTATATTAAATTAAAATAATAGGAAAAAAAGGTATAAATAAATGCAAAAGGAAGTTTTGCTTGGTTATGACTTTTCGAGCTTGCATATAAATATTCATGTAATGCAATGATATAAAGAAATTCAGAGGTTTTTCAATGACAGCTCCAAAATTTCCGATTTTCTCGAAATGATAAATAGCAATGTTCCTGTTTGCTACCCTAATGTAATATATTGCAGATATTCCACCATTACCTGTCTAATGCTTTCCTAATAATACAGAAGGTACAACCAATGTGGTTTTTGTAATCTTGTTTCACCTTCAAAATAGAAATTTCAGCTGTAAACTAAGGTAAACAGAGGGAGTCCGTGGACTTCGGAATCATTGATCCTATCCTGGCTCCGGACTAATGTGCCAGTCAGTTCCTTCAAAGTAAAAAGATGGCATCTATTCCAATCCTTCTCATTATTTTTCTCCTGGGTTATTTCGGCAAGGCGGAAAAAGCAGGTTGGTTACCTTTCATTGTATCCCAATGTGTCCTTTTTTCCATGATCAAACATATGCGTTGAAATGATGATGTCCGGACAAACTGCCGGTATATTATGTTCTATCTAGTCGAGAAGTGTGCGTTCTAATGATTTAACATGGTCAAAATCTATTAAATATTTAATTCCCGGAAAAGCGTAATTTTCCATTTCCAGATAATGTTCTGTTCTAAAATAAGCACAAGTCAATTTAACCTTGCTCCGAGCACCTATAGTAATATTCATGTGTGTGACTGTGCTGCTCTCACTGGCTTGGAAACAAGAGAGCAATAATTAATAATATGGTACTAGTACAAGTATAGAGGCTATAAACTATATAGCTATTGTGATTGACCACAAAGTATATTTGTTAACCAATCAGAGTAAAGTACATCCGGAAAAATTCCCCAAAAAATATCCATAACCTTGACTAATCGTTTCTAAGGCGTGGAAGATCCTTCTACGTACTACTGATAGATGTCCCTATAGCGTGTTGCATTTTTCATGTTTCATACATGTGTGCTGTTGGGTTTTTATTAGTGATGAGCGAGTATGCTTGTTACTACTCGGTACTCGCACGAGTATCACTGTACTCGGGCTACTCGGCGGGGACCGAGTAATCTCGCGATACTCGTGCTGTACTCGTGGTCTTCATCCCTGCATGTTGGCGCTCTTTTGAGAGCCAGCCCTCATGCAGGGATTGGCTGGCATACCACTGCAATGCCACAGCCCTGTTAGTTGTGGAATTGCAGTGATTGGCCGGCCTGCACAGCGTGACCGAGCCTTTATACCGGCGGGCGCGCTGTGCTCTGCTCACAGCCATCCAGACAGTCAGTGCAGGGAGAGGGTCGCTGCTTCAGGGAAAGGTTTGCGGCCCTTTATAGCTATTTCCGTAGCAGGGCTGCAAACAGTGTGACCAGAAGTCCTTCTCAGGACTATTTTAGTTGTATTCAGGCAGGCAGGGTATAGCCAGGTCGGAGTACAGTAGCAGAGTCCTTCTCAGGACTATTGTTGCTATATACAGGCAGGGTATAGCCAGGTCGGAATACAGGCTAGTGACCAGAAGAGTCCTTGTCAGGACTATTGTAGCAGTATACAGGCAGGCAGGCAGGCAGGCAGGGTATATAGCCATTCCTAGTGGTGACCGTATACCAGCCTTCATCATATCTGGGGCTGGTGTACACAGTCTAAAACAGTCCAGATAGTGTCAGACTTCTCAGTAATTTTTTCTCCTAAAAACCTGTTAGGTTCTTAGTGCGTCCGTGCTTGCATTTAAAAACCGCACGTGTGTGCCTGTCGGTGGCAGCGTACAGGTGCACTTGTGTGCGTTTTTCACAAACTATTATCTAACGCACAAGTGTAGTGAATACACGTCAGCACAGCATTACAAAATGTGCAAGGGCGTTGGCAAGGAACAAGGAAGTGGACGTGATGGTGGTGCAGGCAGAGGCCGAGGTCGTGGGCAAGCTCTAATTTCGCCACAACAAAGGGCCACATCTAGTCGCTCGCACGTCCTGTCCCAAATTCTTGGGGACCGCAGCAGTACACCACTCTTGAACCAAGACCAGTGTCAACAGGTTGTTAGTTGGATAGCGGATAATGCTTCCAGTCAGATTGGCACCACCACAAACACTCTGTCTTCCACACGGTCAAGTGTCAGTAGCCGTGATACTGCACTGCACATTTCAGAACCTGCTCCTCCTTCCTACCACAAGGCTGAGTACACGTCCTCGGACATTAATGATCCCACACTTGGACACTCGGAAGAGCTGTTCACGTTTCAATTTGCACATTCTGGCCTCTCGCCAGCTCATGTTGAAGTGGGTCATGAGGAGATCGTATGTACAGATGCCCAAATATTTGAGCAGCCACATTCTCACGAAGTTGGCAACGTGTCTCAACAAGGGGTGGACGATGATGAGACACAATTGTCAGGAAGTCAGGAGGAGGAGCAGGGTGCGGAAGAGGAAGACGACGTGGTGGATGATCCAGTAACTGACCCAACCTGACAGGAGGATATGCAGAGCGAGGACAGCAGTGCACAGGGGGAGGGAGGCGTAGCATCCCAACAGGCAGTAAGAAGCAGGGTGGTGGCTCCAGGCAGAAGTCAGGCAACCGTTCCCCGGAACAACAACACGACACAAGGTGCCTGTACAAATGTTAGGTCTTCCCGAGTCTGGCAGTTTTTTAAGTTAGCTCCAGATGATTCTAAAAAGGCCATTTGCAACACCTGCCGTGCCAGCATCAGCAGGGGTACCAAAACTAGCAGCCTGACCACCACCAGCATGATCAGGCACATGTCAGCCAAGCACCCGACTTTGTGGGAAGTACAACAGAGTCGAGGTGCAGTGCTTGCTGATGTCACTGCTACGTCTTCGCTGGTTGTGCATGCGAGCCAATCCCCTGTCCATGCTGCCTGCGAACAAGCCTCCTCCGGTCCTGCACCTGCAGTTGCCTACGCAGAAATAACACCATCATCAAGCACGTCCTTGTCCCAGCGCAGCGTTCAGTTATCAATTCAGCAAACCTTTGAACGCAGGCGCAAATACACTGCCAACGCCCCACATGCCACAGTTCTAAATGCTAACATTTCGCGACTGCTTGCGCTGGAAATGTTGCCTTTTAGGCTGGTGGAGACAGAAGCATTCCGCGACCTGATGGCGGCAGCTGTCCCACGTTACACGGTCCCCAGCCGCCACTATTTCTCCCGGTGTGCCGTCCCCGCGTTGCATAACCACGTGTCACAAAACATCACACGTGCCCTGAACAACGCTGTTTCACCCAAAGTCCACCTAACCACAGACACGTGGACAAGTGCTTGTGGGCAAGGCCGCTACATCTCGTTGACGGCACACTGGGTTAATATTGTGGAAGCTGGGACCCAGTCTGAGTGAGGGACGGAACACGTCCTTCCCACACCAAGGTTTGCAGGCCCTACCTCAGTCAGGGTTTCACCCACACTCTACAGCTCCGGAATGTCATGCTCTTCAGCCTCCTCCTCCTCCTGCGCATCCTCATCCACTTTACCCTCCACACCAGTCCCAAGCTGGAAGCACTGCAGCACTGCCTCGGCGAAGCGGCAACAGGCTGTGCTGAAGCTAATCTGCATAGGTGACAAACCCCACAATGCAGAAGAGGTGTGGACAGCTCTGAAACAGCAGGCAGATCACTGGCTCACACCTCTGAACCTAAAGCCAGGAAAGGTCGTGTGTGACAATGGCCGGAACCTGGTGGCGGCTTTGAGGCGAGGCCAGCTGACACATGTTCCATGCGTGGCCCATGTGCTCAACCTCGTGGTTCAGCGGTTTCTAAAGTCATACCCAGAGCTGTCTGATCTGCTGGTAAAAGTTCGCCGCCTGTCTGCACATTTTCGAAAGTTACCTACTGCTTCAGCCGGCCTTGCCGGCTTTCAGCGCCGTTTGCATCTTCCGGCTCACAGACTGGTGTGTGATGTCCCCACGCGTTGGAATTCAACTCTGCACATGTTGGTCAGGATATGTGAGCAGAAGAGGGCAGTTGTTGAGTACCTGCATCACCTAAGCCGTCGGGAAATGGGTCAAACTCCACACATAACACCTGAGGAGTGGAGATGGATGTCCGACCTATGTACCATCCTACAAAACTTTGAGGACTCCACCAAGATGGTGAGTGGTGATGACGCCATTATTAGCGTCACCATACCGCTACTCTGCCTTCTAAAACGGTCTCTGCTCAAAAACAAACATGATGCATTGCAGGCGGAGCGCGATGAGTTGCAGCAAGAAACAGTAGTGGGTGTGGGTGATAACACACAGCCCAGCCTCGTCTCATCACAACGTGCAGTGGAGGACTATGACGAGGAGGATGAAGACATGGAGCAACTCTCCGGCCAAATTGAGGATATGACATGCACACCAGTCATATCCTCGGTTCAGCGTGGCTGGCCAGAGGACAGGGTAGATAAGGAGGAGGAGGAGGAGGAGGAGGACAGCATGTTCAGTCATCGTGTTGGTCAGGCTACTGAAGTCCTGGCTGTTAAGAGTCTGGCGCACATGGCTGACTTTATGGTAAGCTGCCTGTCTCGTGACCCTCGCGTTAAGAACATCTTGGCCGACAATCATTACTGGTTGGTAACACTGTTAGACCCACACTACAAGGAGAACTTTATGTCTCTTATTCCCGAGGCGGAGAGGTCAACCAAAATGCAGCAGTTCCAGAAGGCCATAGTCACGGAAGTAGGCAAAGCATTCCCCTCACAAAACGCTAGCGGCATAGGTCAGGAATCAGTGGACAACCAAGGCGTACAACCGAGAGAGGCACAAGTCCAATCCGCCAGAGGTAGGGGAACAGTCTTTAAGATGTGGGACAGTTTTCTCAGCCCCTCACGTACCACAGCCCCTGAGGTGCGGGGTAGTGCCACAAGAAATCCTAAGTTTGCCCAGATGCTCAAGGAGTACCTTGCAGATCGAACAACTGTACTCCGACATTCCTCTGTGCCTTACAATTATTGGGTATCCAAGGTGGACACGTGGCATGAATTGGCTCTCTACGCCTTGGAAGTCCTGGCCTGCCCTGCCGCTAGCGTTTTGTCAGAGCGTGTTTTTAGTGCCGCAGGTGGAATCATTACAGATAAACGCACCCGCCTGTCAACTGAAAATGCTGACAGGCTGACTCTGATCAAGATGAACAAGGGTTGGATTGGGCCAGACTTCACCACACCACCAGCAAATGAGAGCGGAATTTAAAGTTTGTAACGGGAATTTGCCATGTACCTCCACTCACCCATGGGTACACACTTCTGGACTTTGGATAATCGCTGGACTGCTCCTCCTTCTCCTCATGCGCCACCATGATGACCGTTACAATAGTTAGGCCTTTGTTTCATGTATACCCCCAGTGGTAAATTTTTTCGCCCATTCTTTGCAGAATGGACATTACAACGCCAGGAGACCCGCTCCTTTGCAATGGGAACAATGTTTTGAGGCCCTCATGCACGTCTCTATCCAGGGACAACGTGGAGCCTCCCAATTTTTGGCTGCCCTGCCTAAGAGCTATACTATAATACACCCACTTCCTGACAATGGACACTTAATGTTTTGAGGCCCTCATGCACGTCTCTATCCAGGGACAACGTGGAGCCTCCCAATTTTTGGCTGCCCTGCCTAAGGGCTATACTATAATACACCCACTTCCTGACAATGGACACTTAATGTTTTGAGGCCCTCATGCACGTCTCTATCCAGGGACAACGTGGAGCCTCCCAATTTTTGGCTGCCCTGCCTAAGGTCTATACTATAATACACCCACTTCCTGACAATGGACACTTAATGTTTTGAGGCCCTCATGCACGTCTCTATCCAGGGACAACGTGGAGCCTCCCAATTTTTGGCTGCCCTGCCTAAGGGCTATACTATAATACACCCACTTCCTGACAATGGACACTTAATGTTTTGAGGCCCTCATGCACGTCTCTATCCAGGGACAACGTGGAGCCTCCCAATTTTTGGCTGCCCTGCCTAAGGGCTATACTATAATACACCCACTTCCTGACAATGGACACTTAATGTTTTGAGGCCCTCATGCACGTCTCTATCCAAGGACAACGTGGAGCCTCCCAATTTTTGGCTGCCCTGCCTAAGGGCTATACTATAATACACCCACTTCCTGACAATGGACACTTAATGTTTTGAGGCCCTCATGCACGTCTCTATCCAGGGACAACGTGGAGCCTCCCAATTTTTGGCTGCCCTGCCTAAGGGCTATACTATAATACACCCACTTCCTGACAATGGACACTTAATGTTTTGAGGTCATCATGCACGTCTCTATCCAGGGACAACGTGGAGCCTCCCAATTTTTGCCTGCCCTGCCAAAGGGCTATACTACAATAGACCCACTTCCTTACAATAGGCACTTCAGGTTTACAGGCCCTCATGCACGTCTCTATCCAGGGACAACGTGGAGCCTCCCAATTTTTGGCTGCCCTGCCAAAGGGCTATACTACAATAGACCCACTTCCTTACAATGGGCACTTCAGGTTTACAGGCCCTCATGCACGTCTGTATGCAGGGGCATTGGTGAACCTCACAATTTTGGACTGACCTGGCAAAGGAAAATACTACAAAGACTCACTTCCTCAAAATGGGCACATTAGACTCAGAGGCCTTTATGTACGTCTCTTTTCAGGGACATCGGAGTGCCACACAATGTTTTACGTAAAATCTTTCATGTATTAATCTCAAAAAGTAACATACATTAGCTCTATCTCACTATTGGGTATGTGCCCTTAACATTTCCGCCATGAAAATTCATTTTGGTGTCATTTTGGAAGGTTTTCTGGTGAGTCCGTAAAAATGGCGTAAAACGCGGACAAAATTGTTCACAGCTGTGACTTTTCAGTGATAAATGCTTCAAGGGGTCTTCCCCATGCTGTTGCCATGTCATTTGAGCACTCTTCTGAGACTTTTGTGCCATTTTTAGGGTTTCTACATGCTGCCAGGGGTCATTTCACAAAAATACTCGCGTCTCCCATAGGATAACATTGGGCTCGGTGCTCGGGCCGAGTACACGAGTATCTTGGGATGCTCGGCCCGAGCCTCGAGCACCCGAGCTTTTTAGTACTCGCTCATCACTAGTTTTTATTGTTATTTATATGAACACTACAAAGTTGTGTTGGTCCAGGGATGACTCTCAGTATTGGCCTCTCAAATGGTCATGGTGAAGAGTTCAGTCCACCACTATCTTCAGCCAAGGGGCCGGGTGTCACGGGTTTATCACAGGTGACAGATAATAATCATGTGTTTTTGGGCCCTAGAAAGTCACAGTATTTGGCTGCACAAAAAGCGCCCTGACTAGTATAGGTAGCTTTTCTGCTGGATTCATCCCTTCCCCTTTTGGACCCAGGAGGAGCTCACCTTCCACCCAGCTGCTAATCATCAATGTTCTTCTGGTGCTTATATACCCCCTCCTTCCTTTGGACTGGTGCTGGTTATATTCTTCAGTTCATTCAAGCCCTGGGTGCTAGCAGGTGGCTTGTACTCCTCAGTGGTATCATTGATGAAAACTTTGCTGAACTACTACTTGAGTCATCTGCAGATAAGCTGTTCATGCCTTTTTCCCCTGTGTGTCCTCCTTGTGTAGTCTATAGTGCTTAGTGGAGTTAGCTAAAGTCATCTTATTCGTTCCCTATTTAGGGTCCAACATTAGGGATACATAGGGTCAGGTATCCAGCTCGGCGCATAGGTGCAGAACCTATCTAGGGTGGTGAGATACCCCAGGGACCAGCAGTAGGTTCGGCCATGGGTCACCATCTTCCCTTTCCCTAGACACAGGGTTTCCCTTTCCCTCCCTTTCGCCGTGCACTTGATACTTTCCCGTACCTAGCATGACACTGTGGCATTGATATCCCATACTAGGCAGTGGCCCTAATCTAAAATGGGGACCGTTTTGTGCCACAGAAGTCATAGTAGCGATCACAAAAAGCAAACACTCTGGAGGTCCCATTAGGAGTCAGCTACCTATGAAGGCTCTGAGGCTAAGTAACCCAAGTCCTTGACCAAGAGAGCACATATAGGAGATGAGTTCTAAACCACCTGCTTCAGTCTATAATGAAGTTGTAAGCTGTGACTAATCAAACTATTGACTCCTAAACATCCTCGCCCACAGAGACAGTCAAATCTGAAGGCCATCCCAATAGTTAGGCCCGTACAGTTTATATATTATCCCTTTACCATTGTGGTTTTGCTATAGTTAAGAGATGGTGATTGTTATGATGACGTGTTCTGGTTAAAATTAACCCAGTTAATCCTTTGTCTTGTTTAAAGGCACTTATTCAAGCCTTTTCAAAAAACAAAATGGGCCCCAATTTCCACCTCCACATCATTTATATGTCCATAAGGGAAATTCCTCCTTCCTTGTTTTCACAGGTTTTTCTTGCTATTAAGTAATCCTGGGAATGAGACTACCTAGGAATTACCTCTTCGTAGAAGCTTCATTGTCTTACATGGAATTGTCAATGACCTTATGGAAATGTTTTTGTAAAAGCCAAATTTTTCAGCCACAATTTTACCATTTCATGCCTTTTATGTCAGCATTCACTAATTCAGATGCATCTGTATGTTGTGGTTGCAGGGGTTACCGTCAGACCTGGGTTCTGGAGCTTAAGAGAGCTAAAAAGGTCCATGTGGTCTACATGAGAAATCGGGACTATTAAAGACCTGTGACCTGTGTTAGTTGAGGGCTTTGTTGGGGATTTGCATTGGTGCTCACAAGTAGAGCGGTTCTGTCGAGGCTCGGTTCGCCACATACAGCCAGCCATAAGCAGATCACTTCCGGGGAAGTGTGGGTTGGCTTTTTCAAATTTTTTTTTTTGTTGCATACTACATGTGATCATGCCGTTGTTACCCCCAGTCTGAACTATTCAAACACTGCAAGCGTCTTACACTGGGCTTAGCACCGAGTGTACCTGAGCACAGCTTTACTCGCACGAGTTTTGTTGGTGCGTGAAGCATCCAAACCCCGAACCTTGATTTTTAAATTTGGTGTTTGGTTTGAAAACCGAACCTCAAGTTCACTCATTTCTACTCACAAGCTTCAATTTACACCACTAGTTTGTACAATAATATACTTAAGACAGACAACACCCTCTCTTCACTTATATAAAAAGCTCAACCGGTGGTATACCCATTCTGTAACTCTTCATGGAACTCAAGGAAACTGCATAGACATTCCTATGTTCTCCATCCTCTAGCCAGGAAGCTATATGGAAGATTGGTGGCACTTTCCAAAAAACGTCTATAGCAGATACAAATATGATCATGTGAGACAGAAATTAGAATAGGAGAGCATTTTTAGTTGATATGTCTTGCTCATAGAGACATGTCTACTCTGATACAGTGTAACGTACTACAGCTGTCTGAAAGGTGGGCTAGATCTGTATGGAGGATTGCCGTTGTACAATGACTTACCTAGATGACAGTAGACTTCCCCTTTAAGAAATTACAATTTTTAGAAACTAGTGTCTTAGATTTAATTGACTTTGCTAATTAGAAATCATCTGACGAAACATGACTGGTTTACAAAACGTTGGTCTTATTCTCTTCCATTATTAAACCGTGATGGTACCAAACAGGGTTCAGAGGTTGCAGCTGCTGTCACCGCCATATTTCCATGAGGCATTTCAGAATCCTTTTTTTTTAATTGGTGGAGGTCGGAGTCCACCAGTCAGGATGTTATTACCTATCTTCAGAACAGGTGAAAATGTGCAATGTTGGCAATAATCAAAGAATTTTCTGAAGCTTGAAGCTATACACCCTAGACCTGAGGCAGACAAACTCTACAGGGCTAGAGGCACTGGCGCTGAAACAATTATGGACCCGGAAGGTCCATTTGGCTATAGCTCTATATGGAACTGCCCTTCAAGAGAGTCATTTGCTATTAGGGTGGGAGTAAATCTTAAAAAAAACTACTATTAACCTTATGTCACATGGTCATGGACATGTTCCTTACAGTTGGAGGGAAAGTTCTTCCACCAGATATTTATGTGTCTAATTGTTTTCTTCTCAGTGTTCCTGTCCGATAAATCTGCAAGCAGTGTACTGGTTAGACAAAAGAGATATAATACTGGTCGTTTGGAAGAGTTCATTGCAGGAAATCTTGAGCGAGAGTGTGTAGAGGAAACATGCAATTATGAAGAAGCAAGAGAAGTCTTTGAAAACGACGAGAAAACTGTAAGATAATGGTCATCAATCATTACAATGAATACACTCTAATTGCAGAAAAATATCTACTGTATATGCACTCTGGGTTTGGGAGTAATTGGTGTTGCCCTCAGAGTCAACTGAGGAAATCTACTTGGTGGTCTTACTGATGACTGTATAATCCATGCACTTTAGGCTAGAGCTACATGATGACATGTATTGCACAAGAGCAATTCTCAGACAAGACACCCAACCAAAAAAGATTTGTGCAACGTGCTGTCACAAGTCTATTTTAGAGGTGCCATATTTCTACATCACAAAATATTGGGTAAAATGTAGGATCAAGGAATGCACTGGGTGAGAACAGCATACATGACCTTTTGTATTGCTTCCTGTCTTGTGATATGTAGCGCCAGAGTCCCTGCAGGGACGCCGACTCACTCATCACCCTGGCCAGGTTGCTTCCTCCCCCTCTGCCCTGCAGGCATGTACGTGTGCTCCTGTTTCCTCCTTCTCCTGGGGCCTGTGCATGCAGCTCATGTCTCCCAGGAGTGTGCTTAGGGCACATGCGCATGCACCGACACTCCTCTTAAACTCCACTTAAAGAGCCAGCGTGCTGTTTTCAGGAAATTTCTCTCAGCTTATGGCTGAGAGGCACTATCTATTTAAGGCACCCTCCCATTAGGGGAGGTGCCTATGCAATGTCCTTAGTTTGTATGGCTACCAGTCTGCTAGCTAGTTGTCAGGTTCTGTTCTGTTGTTTCAGTCACCTGTACCTGCCTTCCTTACCTATCTGTCCGTGCTGTGCTCACTATACCTGTCAGTACCCGCCTGCTTGTCTACCCCAGCCATCTCACCTGTACCTGAATGCACCTGTGCCTATATCTGAGTCCATCTCCTGTCCTGAGGGTCAGCTGTCACAGTCCCAGTCACTGCTCTGGGAGTGGTACCTGGTGTCCACCTCATGGTAAGCACTTTTTTAAACCCCTCTTACTAAAGGGTAAGCCCAGGTCCCCCTGCAGTTCAATGGGTCCACTACTCCCGCTCACTGTCTCCACATCGGCCATGAGCATTACATTATGTAAGATGATCAAAATAGAATCATCTTTATTGCAGTGGTTTTAAACAATTTCTGTGACATGCATGCTGCTGTATGCAGTGAAATCTCCTGGGACTTTACTTTGTCTTTGGTCTGAATCTGTGTGTTCTGCATCATCCTGCTCAGTTCATCGCTTCTGCAGGATGTGATCTGGACACATCTAATTTCATGATGACTGGGCAAGGCTGGCTTCACAACCAATTTGACCTCATATTCAAGGGTCTATCAGGACCTCAAAAAGAGGAATTCAGACAGAACCCACAGATCGAGCCTTTTACTATAGTGAGGTTGATGGAGCCACGTGATACTCCATCTGGGCTCCATACCAGCAGTATTCATCTTTTTAGGTAGACAGAAAAGCTTGGTCTATCATGCTCCTACCCTATCATGCTTTTGTGTATGTCAAAAATAGACAAAACCCACTGGAAAAGAGACAAGATGGATGACAAAGTACTTATTGTAGGGAATAGCTCCATCAGGGCTCAGTTGGGCATTCTGTCTGAATTACTTTATTTTACTTTTTTTGGGTTCCATAATAAACCCCAGCCAGAGTCACCAATGTTGGGTCAATCGAGTGTAAATAAATTCAATGAATAGAAGTTAAAGATTACATAGGAGAAAAATAGGACATCTTTATAATTGAGAGCTAAATTCAGTGGGGAAGGACATGGTTTCATGTGTCTTCTACAATTTCTTTTTAATTCTTCCTTCATACATCAGTGATTTTTTTCCATACACAAGAAACGGAGCATTTTTGATCAGTGTGCGGGAACGTGTATAGGACAATATTACTGCAAGCAAGTTATCACAAGTCATCCACCCCTACGATATGGTATTCCAATGGGACTCTGTAGATAAAAGATACCATATAAGTAAAATAAGAAAACCCAGCTAACATCCAAGAGAGGCACAGAGGGCAAGCAGCCAAACCTCATAGTCATCCCAAAAAAAACATTACAAAACCGTATTGAGTCTTTTAATCCATGCAAAGTCATTTTCAAACTTTAATTTACTATGTTAGCTAATAGTTCTGTATTAGCAATTTACGGGAGGATGTGCCTTTTAATCATCTATATCCCAATCTTTGTTTAAAGGTTTGGTCTGACTCTACCCAAATTTGCTTCCTCAACTGGCCTGTTCTACGTTATTTGTGTGTGGTGCTAAATTTTATAATGGAGTACACCAGTCCAGCAAGAGTTAATTCCTGCTGGTTTCTGAACAGTTGGTTGGACCTCAGGCTGCTAATGATCATTCACAGTCGCCTTCACCGAATATAAGGTTCTGGATCCTGTTGCTGGTTGCCGGATATAGCTTCAGCATTGCTCCTGCATAACAGTCCTTATTGTTGTGATCTAGAGCTTGGTGACCTGTTGTGTGCTGTGGAAATATCAATGTTGTTAATTTATTTCCTCCCTGTGTTTACCTCCTCCTAGGTTCAGTCTCTCCCTTGTGTCTGGTTGCAGTGTGCATGAGTTTTGGTTCTTTCCTATGTCTGTGTGATTTGTGAGGTTTGCTTCTCCAGTTCTGGCCCTTTCCTTGGGTGGGGGGAGAGGAGGTATAAGATCAGGGCTTAAACAGTAATTAGGGACACACTGGGGGCCCAGACCTAGCAACCATCAGGCTTAGCTCTGGGATAAGGGACAGCTTAGGGTCCCTAGTTTGAGGGTCCGCTTAGAGGTCCATCTTCTATTACCCTGATTCTCCATGACAATAAGTGGGCCCACCGGGAGATTTACCTGTTCTCCAGCAGGCCAGTCCAAGCCTGCACATGGATGTTAACCATTCCTTTCATTAGATTCTATTTGTTCTATATACACACTGGAATGTTTAGATATAGTACAAAAGATATGGATATATTTTAAAATGCATGATGAACTGGCATACAAGGGTACTTTTTATAGGCATATCTCTGGTATGTGAACCTATTTGAACCACAGGACAGTCAATTGCACCACTTGACGCTGTTCACATGGACCATTAAAATTCTGAACGTATTGAAGACCGTTGGAGTCTCTGTACAGATGGTTGCTGGGTTATGACTAAAGGCTACTTTACACACTGCGATATCGGTCCCGATATCGCTAGTGTGGGTACCCGCCCCCATCTGTTGCGCGACACGGGCATACCGCTGCCCGTGCCGCACAACATCGCCCACAGCCGTCACACATACTTACCTGTCCGGCAACGTCGCTGTGACCGGCGAACCGCATCCTTTCTAAGGGGGCGGTCCGTGCGGCGTCACAGCGACATCACTGAAACGTCACTGAACCACCGCCCAATAGCAGCGGATGGGCGGAGATGAGCGGGACGTAACATCCCACCCACCTCCTTCCTTCCGCATAGCGGCCGGGAGGCAGGTAAGGAGAGCTTCCTCGTTCCGGCGGCGTCACACGCAGCGATGTGTGCTGCCGCAGGAACGAGGAACAACCTCGTTACTGCTGCAGTAACGAGATTTGAGAATGGACCCCCGTGTCGCCGATTAGCGATTTTGCACGTTTTTGCAACGATGCAAAATCGCTTATCGGTGTCACACGCAACGGCATCGCTAATGCGGCCGGATGTGCGTCACGAATTCCGTGACCCCAACGACTCCGCATTAGCGATGTCGTAGCGTGTAAAGCCCGCTTAAAGGCCCCGTCACACTAAGCAACATTGCTAGCAACATCGCTGCTAACGAACAACTTTTGTGACGTAGCAGCGATGTTGCTAGTGATGTCGCTGTGTGTGACATCCAGCAACAACCTGGCCCCTGCTGTGAGGTCGTTGGTTGTTGCTGAATGTCCTGGGCCATTCTTTAGTTGTTGCTGTCCCGCTGTGAAGCGCACATCGCTGTGTGTGACAGCGAGACAGCAACAACTAAATGTGCAGGCAGCAGGAGCCGGCTTCTGCGGAGGCTGGTAACCACGGTAAACATCGGGTAACCAAGAAGCCCTGTCCTTGGTTACCCGATATTTACCTTTGTTACCAGCCTCCGCCGCTCTCACTGTCAGTGCCGGCTCCTGCTCTGTGCACATGTAGCTGCAGGACACATCGAGTTAATTAACCCGATGTGTGCTGTAGCTAGGAGAGCAGGGAGCCAGCGCTAAGCATTGTGCGCTGCTCCCTGCTCTGTGCAGCTGCACCCTGTACTCTATACCCTATATATGTACCCTGTGCAGCTGCACCCGGTGTGCGCTGCTCCCTGCTCTGTGCACATTTAGCTGCAGCACACATCGGGTAATTAACCCGATGTGTGCTGTAACTAGGAGAGCAGGGAGCCAGCGCTCAGTGTGCGCTGCTCCCTGCTCTCTGCACGTGTAGCTGCGTGCGCTGGTAACCAAGGTAAATATCGGGTTGGTTACCCGATATTTACCTTAGTTACCAAGCGCAGCATCTTCCACGTGGCGCTGGGGGCTGGTCACTGGTTGCTGGTGAGCTCACCAGCAACTCGTGTAGCGACGCTCCAGCGATCCCTGCCAGGTCAGGTTGCTGGTGGGATCGCTGGAGTGTCGCAGTGTGACATCTCACCAGCAACCTCCTAGCAACTTACCAGCGATCCCTATCGTTGTTGGGATCGCTGGTAAGTTGCTTAGTGTGACTGGACCTTAAGAATCTGTACCCACAGGAGTGTTGATTTGATTCTTGTATTCAGTAGATAGATAATAATGGATGAATGGACAGAGCCTCTCTCCATACATCTGGTTATGGTACCAGGTCCATCCATTCGTTATACTGATGTACATTCATTTGAATGGTTACCATAAAGCTAATACTTTCTCTGTAGAGGTTGGCACAGGCAAAATGTTTGTCCAGTGGTTTTTCTGTACAATATCAGTTAGTCTCCAAGGGTTGTGAAAGCAGGACCCACTGCAATCAGCTCAACGTTGTAGCGTTAGTTATTAAAGGGGTGGTTCACTACTCTGCAACAGTGGCCACATCCCTGTAAGACTGATAGGGAAGGCCTTTTCTAAATACCTTGTTCAGCCAATTCTGCCTCTGAGAGGCACTATTGCGGACTGCTCATCCCAATGAAGTGACCCCCAGGCTCCGTGACCTCTGAGATCTGGTGATGTCACGTCAACTTCCAGTTGACCTGACATCACTGAGGCTGGCCCCAATCTTCCTAATTGATTGGGTTGTGGACGGTGTTTCGTCATTCATCACATTCCAGCGTCACAACCCAGCATCACCCCTGCTTGCAGTACTCTGCAGTGAAGGAGAGTGAGCGCAACATGCTGCGCTGTGATGAGCGGTGAAACATCGCTCTCAGCCCAGTCACTCAGGAAGACTGATGCCGGCTTCGGTGATGTCAGGTTAACTGGAAGTTTACATGACATCACTGGATCTCAGAAGTCACGGAGCCCGGGAGTCACTTCATGGGGATGAGTGGACCGCAATAGTGTCGGTCAAAGGCAGAATTGGCTGAACAACGTATTAGGCCACGTTCAGACACTCAGTATTTGGTCAGTATTTTACATCAGTATTTGGAAGCCAAAACCAGGAGGGGGTGAAAAATGCAGAAGTGATGCACATGGTTCTATTATACTTTCCCTGTGGTTGTTCCACTTCTGATTTTGGCTTCCAAATACTGATATAAATACTGACCAAATACTGAGCGTGTGACTGTAGCCTTAGAAAAAGCCTTCCCTATCAGTTTAAGGCCTCATTCATATGTCAGTATTTTGCATCAGTGTGTCATCAGTATTTGGATACCAAAAGAAGGAGTGTCTCCAAAACACAGAACAGGTGTCAGTCTTTCAATTATAGTTCTTATCTGCAAGTTCCACTCCTGGTTTTGGCATCCAAACACTGATGAAACACTGACGAAACACTGATGCAAAATACTGTCGTGTGAAAGAGGCCTTACAGGGATGTGGTCACTATTGCAGACTAGTGAACCACCCCTTTAATTAAAGGGGTGGTCTTCATGAGACAGTCCCTTTAGAGTTTGAAGCTGAAAGATACATATATAAATGGATGTGCATTAATGAAATCTGGTGCTGGGTAATCGTATTTAGATGTCAGAAAAGGAATGGTCAGTAAAGTCTCACATTTTAGAGGCTCCTATCAGTTTCAGTGCTAATAGCTGCTCTTTTTCTTCATTTCTATGGTCAATTAAGCCCTTGGTCTAATTCTCTGTAAAGCATATCTAATTAAGACGGCTGCGTCAAACCTAATGAAAATGCTCTTTTACATCTGACACAAAAGCAACAGGACACAAGAGAAACACATTAGTGCTCAGTATAAATAGTTTATTTATGCAGCACATTTATTCTCTGACGTAATATACAATTTAATCTACGGTACAATTTTCTGCCACATTCTCTTATTTTGTTTATTACATGAGAAGTAATGTTCTTCATTTAAAGGGGGAGTAGCAATCTCCTCTTTACATATCTGCAACTGAGCAGTGAGACGGGGCTGCACAGCAAATCGCAGCATAAAGCGAGTGAATAGGGTCAAAATTGGGACCCCTAAGATACCTGTGACAAGCATGTCCCAAATAGTCAGAAGCAGTTGGATTTTTGAGACTTCCTTGTACATGATTGCAGTATCTTGCAGGTATATATACAAAACTGATGTTTCAACCGGTTAAGTAGTGTTTTTCAAATGGTCGTTGGTTGATTCCCATTAAGGGTGCGGGAGCGCTATTCTGCAAGCAAGAATGAGTTAACCCTTTGTGTCAGCGTTCAGCTCTACAGGGATTTCTTGTCCCATGAAACACATATAGAAATAGGAACAAAACAGCGACTATATGAATAAGACCACTTAATCGGTTGAAACGTCACCAGTTTTGTCGTTCTTCCTTCGTATATATTCCCGCATCCAGCAAGTTACTGATTTATGCACCTGCACTTTTGGATTTTCTAATTGATGCAAATCAGAAAAAGAGTGTGCAGCGGATTGTCATTGTGGACCCCCTTCCGCTTGCACCTCAACGTATCAACGAGTGCCTGCCAAAATCTTCTCGCACTAAGACTAATAAAGCCATATGCTGCTGTGGCGCCCCTGAGGCTCCGGTAGCCACAGGGTACTGCGCCTCGTTAAGGTGCGGTACCCATCTCAGGTGAGGAAGGGTTTAAACATCGGTGTTGTCACATTTCATCTTACATACAGTTAGGTGCTTTCTCATGGGGTTTGGCTTTGGGTAGATGGTGGGGGGCCATCACAAGACATGGGACTTTCCAGTCTCCAGGAAAACCACCTGGGGGGAGGGTGCCACTTGCGGTTGAGGTAGGCGCAACTATCACACAATCTTCAGTCTAGTCGGGACCACAGTTCTGGCAACACAAATCACTTGGGACTCTTCTTCTTCACGGGGCCCGAGGCTTGGAGCGGGAGCTCAGCCCGGGTTCCTCACTCTAACGGGGACACCCTGCAGAAAGGACATTCTCTCTCTCTCTCTTTCTCTCTCTCTCAAACACCGGTGGTGGCTTTCCAATTTGCCTGGGATTGATCGGAGCCCGTGACTGCAGAGGCCAGTACCTGGGGTGCAGCATCCAATCAGTAAGTAAAGAAACTTGCAAGCGCAGCTGCTGACTGATACTCTGATTACTGAGGCCGACGCCCCGCTCTTTGGCACTCCCAGGGACTGCCATCCCCATCATCCTCCCAGGGCCCGCTCTGCCTGTGGGGAGCAACAACACCTTAGCTGCATTAACACCGGCCCCAGCGAGGATCCCTGCAGCGGCGGCTACATAGCTGGCCGTATACCACAGGTGGTGTCACGACAAACCATTCCAATCACCCAACTTTTCCCTCTATTTGTGTACGCCTTGGGGCAACGGAACCGGGCAAGGCCACCCATGACATCTCCAGACCTGACCCTCAATGGCTTGGCTATGAATAGGATAAGCCCTTTCCCCGTGGGATGCTACACTGCCGTAACCACATCTACATAACAGTAGGGATGAGAGGAAAGATCCCTGGAGGATCAAGATTGAGTCAAATTCATTTAAATTCACAGTTCACATGAATTCCAACATTTTGATTGGCTTTTCGTAAAATAAAAAATAAAAAACACCTAGCCATCACTATTTCCTACACAGCTGAGGACCAATAACATTATTTTGTGTTGGCTTTTGGGCTTCCCTATATTGTTGCCAGTCAGCATGGGAGTATGAGACTTTGTGCCTGCTCCAGATTAAATCACAGAGACTACGTACGTACGTACGTATGTAGAAAGCCATGATGAGACAGTCATGTATCAAAGCAGATTCCTCTTTATTTTTTTTTAGACAAAGTGCTTTTATGACATCATCATCAGTTAGCTATATAGGCATTTTTTGGATATAAATTGGCTCAGCTTATATCTTACATAGTGCTGGCATTAGAAATGAACTGAAAGAAGTTTTCAAGAGTTTTTGAAGCTGTATTTGAGGAGAATTTGGGCAGGGATCTGTGATAATAAAAGAAAAACTTCTCAAAAAAACTTAGCGTGGAACATAGAATTAGATCCTTTAAACATCGACATTAAGAATTTCGTGAGGTTTTTTTATTCATAAGACTAGAAAAGGGGATTTGTTACATGATGGACAAAAAAGTGCCTGACAGACCCCATTCACTATAGAGGTGCCCAAGTCAGAGCTTAAAAAGGTTGAAGCTTACCTTTAAGCAATTAGGTTAAAGAGAACCTGTCACTGGATGTTTATAATAGCTAATGGTCGGTGCAGTGCAGACTGGTCGGATGGGTGTCCCCGTTCTCCTGGGTCCGCACCTCCTCTTTCGGTCATCTTTGTACTCCTTCTGAAGCTAGTGTGAATGACGCATTCTACGTCATCTACACTAGCTGACATTGGGGTCCTGCGCATGCGCACTACAATACTTTGATCTGCCCTTCTCAGGGCAGATCAAAGTGCGCCGGCGCAGGACCTTAATGTCGGCTTGCGTGTATGATGTAGGACGCGTCATCCACACTAGCTTCAGAAGGAGGACAAAGATGTCTGAAAGAGGAGGTGTGGACCCGGAGAATGGAGACTCCCATCCGACCGGTCTGATCTGCACCAACCGTTAGGTAAGTATTATGAACATCCAGTGACAGGTTCCCCTTAAGGTCACTCAATTGTATTTTCTCCATCCTAGAAAAATGGTTTAATTATCCGGATCACACTCTGATCAATTTATCATCAGAGTTTGATCAAATGTGGAGAAGAATAAAAAAAAACAAAACAAAATTATTTTCTCAATTCTGTCAGTCCATGAAAATCAGACCACACTTGGATATCACCCTTTTTTTCACGGATCCATAGACTTCAATTGCCAAGTGGGATCTGATTTATGGAAGCAAATTTTGCACGATGTGATTTTTTTGGATCACTCGATCCAAAGAAAAAAAATCAGATGTGCACTGCCTCATGCAATATTATTGGTCCGAGTGTGATCCAATGTTTTATCAGATAGCACTTGGGCCGAAAATATGGTCGTCTTCATGAGCCCTAGGAGATAGGCTAGGGATAGGATCTAACGGGATGCAAATTTTGAGCACATCGACTAAATTAACTTTGGTAAATTTGCACTGTTAACCTAAAATTTATCAGAAAATTTAAAAACGTTGTAAATTCTGTCTATTTTGTAATTTGGAGTGTCTCTCAAAGAAAAAGGCTTTTTTTGTTAATCTTTTTTTACTATCAGTATCAAGTAACGTCTAATGCCAAAATGTTAAAATTACCAATTCCACATCTGAATATGCTTTTATACCATCATTATAGCATATTATTTTCCGGGGAAATGGCATTTTTTTCTGATATTTTAAGATAAAATACCTTTTTTGTGTCATTTTAGAAGCCTAGGTGGCAGGATGATTAGAGACTGACTCATTCTACATGACACTATTATTATAAGAGGATTAGAAAGGTTCTTCTTCTAAATTTACCGCTGCAAAAATCTTATTACTAAGGAAGTAACATAGAGTAGAAAATATGTTTTGATTCCAACCAAGAAATATGTTCATTAACTCTTTCAGGGAAGGACCATTTTTAGTTTTTGAAAAAGGAGATCCAGTGCTGACCAAAAGTCCAAAAATGTATTAAATATAGCTCTAAAATCCAGCAAGTGAAGGCTTATATCATGAAGAATCAGAACAACGCGTTTCGATGTTCAGGTCTTATGTGGGCTTTACACGTTACGATCTATCGTGCGATTGCACAAGCGATCGTACCCACCCCCGTCGTTTGTGCGTCATGGGCAAATTGCTGCCCGTGTCGCACAAAGTCGTTAAACCGCCATCACATGTACTTACCTGCTGAGCGACCTCGCTGTGGGCGGCGAACATCCTCTTCCTGAAAGGTTAGGGACGTTCGGCATCACAGCGACGTCACACAGCCGCCGCCCAATAGAAGCGGAGGGGCGGAGATGAGCGGGGCGTAAACATCCTTCCTTCCACATAGCCGGCGGGAGCCGCGGGACGCAGGTAAGCTGTGTTCATCGTCCCCTGGGTGTCACACGGAGCAATGTGTGCTACTCCGGGTACGATGAACAACCGGCGCCATGTTAAATAAACAATTTTTTAAAACTCAGCGTCGAGTACACGACTCATGATTTGTGAGCGATTCTGCGTTGCTCGGAGGTGTCACCCGAGACGACGTCGTGAACGATGCCGGATGTGCATCACGAAAACCGTAACCCCGACGATGCATCGCACGATAGATCGTCTCGTGTAAAGCCCGCATCAATCATGCGAGAACATGCTTAAGACCTGAACTTCGAAACGCATTGTTCTATCTAATTTTTCATGATATAATCCTTCACTTGCTGGATTTTATAACTATATTCAATACATTTTTGGACTTTTAATTTTCCTGGTCAGCACTGGATCTCCTTTTCTTATACTGATTAGTGGCCAAGCTATTCCATGCGCAGGACCTCTGGATCCAACAGCAAGTTACTGATCAGTGAGCTGGACTTTCTTTGCTTTATGTGCAATTTTAGTTTTTGTGCTTTTGTTCTTTTTCCTACCTTTCTTTAAAGAACAATATGAAATTCTATATTTTTTTTTTTGCCAGACGAGTTGTAATTTTGTTTAAATGACACCGTTCACTTTACCACATAATGTGCTGAAAAACAAATAAAAACACAAATGAGGTGAAAAGGTTAAAAAAAAATGCCTCCATTATTTCTTGGGGTACCTGTTTCCGATGTTTTTTGTATTGTAAAAATTGACCAGGCTTCATGATTCTCCTGTCACAGCACAGACTTAGGGAAGGTCCGGCACGAGGCAAAAACACACAACAACAGCAGTTACGTCCAGAGAAACAAGGGGTACATCGGGGACTCTATAACAATGGTGGGCCCTGATACTAGTGAGAGGGAACATGGACACCTCCTCCACTTACCTGCTGCTGTAGCTTGGACTCCTAGCCAGTACCTATACAAGTTCCTCACCTGTTGCCAAGCATGAACCTGAAGCCTGAGTCCCTACAATAGTTCTGGCTAGTGAGTGGACAGGTAAGGGACGCTAGTCCCACTGCTGCACTAAAACAACACACCAGGGAAGGAAGACAGACAGAAAATACAATGATAAACTGCTGCAGTCAGCACCCAGATTGCAGCCACCAGATCTACTACAACAGAGGGATACAGCAGCTCTTTCCATCTCCTGGCCCAGCATTCAAATGGTAAAGAACAACCGACATCCTTTGCTGGTAGCAGAGGGTATATAAAGGGACCGGGAGTGGTTTGCAATCGGAAACACCTGACAGCTGTACAAAGGCTTGTTTTCTGCAATAAGAGGTGTCATTTTTATTAGTAGAAATGTTGAATAGCTATGATAAAATGCTTTTTACTGCATTTTGGGGATTGTTGTTGTTTTTTTTTGGTTTTCTTTTTATTATTATTATTATTATTATTATAATCATTATTATTTTTTTTTTCTTTTTCCTTTCCTCAGCTGGAATTTTGGAAGCAGTACATTGGTAAGATTTATCTCTATTCACATTTACTCAGCTTATTTTATTTCTGTAAATTATGGAACATTACATTGCATTCACATTAATACTGGCTTATTTGTTTTAATTATTTCTATGCACAAAAAACTCTAATTAAAATGTATATATTCAGCAACAGCCCAGCTGCTATAATGAGATAAAGGTTCTCAAACACCACCAGTGAGGCAAACAACGCGGTTGCATACTGATGGCTGAACTATCCTAAAAAGTAAATTATTGCATAGAAGCTATTAACCTCTTTCATACTTTAATTATGTAGGTATAATGTAAAGAACACTTTTGGACCTTGCTGAAATCTGATAGAAAAGAATGATAAAATGTTTCTTATAGTTAAAGATATGACCTTCCGCACTCACACCAAACTTGCCAACTTTTACAAGTGATGGGGAGATTTTGTAATAAAGTATAAAACCCCCCAAATTATGGCATTTAAGGCACAAAACATAACTATATGTGATACTATTTATCTCATTCCAAAGACCACAGAATATAGACCTCATACTATCCCCTATAAAGTGCAACTACTGTACATATTAGGCCTTAGGCCCCCTTCACACGCACCTGAAAAAAACGTACTGTTTTTTCAAGGATGTATTAAAGGGGTGGTTTGCTCCCCGTGTGCCGTGTTTGTGGCACATGCGTGTTCTCCGTGTGTTATACGTAATAACACACGGAGAACGGAAAGCCCCGCCTTACCTGATTCTTCTGGAGCTGTCTGTGGTGCTGACTGACAGTGTCCGGCACAGACCACGCCCCGCTGACGCTGCTTCCGGCCCCCAGTGAAGAAGATGCGTTGTTCATATTCACTGGGGGCCAGATGCAGGTGGACAGCCGCGGCAGAGACTGCAGGGCTGGTGGAGGCGAGTATGTGTTTTTTTATTTTTAAAATGACACGTGCGTTTCTCCGGCGCATGTCACGTGGGACCGCATCCGTGTGGTACGTGTGCGGACCGCGTGACACCCGTGCTGCCGGAGAAAAATGGACATGCCTCCGTATGGAGCACACTGGTTCACGTCTGCTCCACACGGAGGCACGGGCCAATGGCTGAACACGTGTGTGCACATAAACCCATTGATTTTAATGGGTATATGTGTGCCCGTGTCTCCGGTACATGCGGAAACGGACCTAGCACGTACCGGAGGCACGGACGTGTGAAGGGGGCCTTAAACAAATAGATTCACCATTCATTAAAAATGAATAAAACCCCATCATTTTATCATTTTAAAGGGAATCTGTCAGCAGGTTTTTGCTATATAAGCTAAAGCCAGCATGCTGCAAGGGTTAAGACAGAAAATCCAGGCATGCCTGTGTTGTCACTGTCCAATCTTTTTTGTTTATTTGCCATGTTTGTTTTAGCAGACCCTTATCATTTCTGTGTGCCATGTTGTCCGGCACACCCCCTCCTCTGATTGACATCTCCAAGTCAATGTACAATCTCTATAAAGAGCCTAGTATGGGCGGAGACATCTCTGTCAGCTCTGCTAAATGACTAAAGCTAAAAATGCCCAGGGCTTAGCATTCAGAGAATAGCTAGATCTGTTGCAGCAAACAACAATGATTGTATCAAAACTAAACCAAGAAGCCCAGTAAGTGAAACAGCACTGGGATCAGAGTCTCTAGCCCTACACTATGCTATTTCCAGATTCATAGCAAAAACTTTTTGGAAAAAATTCCTTTTCATTCCATATGTAGCAATCAAACAAGATCTCTGGCTTATCATCCCATCTCCAGGATCTAATACTTATAGCCTACTTATATTTTTCAGGAAAGGCATCCAAACCTTCATTAGGTTCTAGACAGTCTAAATACATAAACCACACATAAGAACTCCATAAAATATTGATCCGTTAAAGGGAATCTGTCAGCAGGTTTCTGCTACTTTATCTGAGAGCAGCATAATATATACAGAGATTCTGAATCCAATGATATATCACTTAGATTACTGGCTGCAGCCGTTCTAACATAGCCAAATCTAAAAATTGTGGTTATCTACCAGAGCCCTGAGAGCTGCCCCCGCCTAGACCAGGCTCTCGATAGAGATTTTACATTGACAGTGAGGTGTCAGAGGAGGGGGCGTGCCGGACTGTCATACACGTGACATTGTAGTCCAGCAATGATAAGGGTCCCTGCTGCTTAAAAAAAGCAAATAAACAACAGATTGGACCTGGACAAGACAGGCATCCCTGAATTCTCTGTTTAAACCTTGCAGCATGCTGTCTTCAGATTACATAGCAAAATCCTGCTGACAGATTCCCTTTAAATAATAGAGAAATTCCCAGATCACTCCTTAGTCCAATACACATACCATAACCGTGGTCAGATTACCCCTTTATAGGAGGTGTCAGACCAGAAAATGAAACATTCCTCCCACTAGTCCACTAGTCCCAACATCAGGGTTTTGCCCGGATCACTGTGGAGTGAAGACTGCAGGAATGGGTAGAATAAAGTTTAATTCAAAGATGCATTGCCTATGGGATTTGTATGCTCTTCTAGGAGCCCGGGAAATCTTTTCTTTTCCTAGGAGTCTACATTACAGCTTACTTTAGATGGATTGAACTAGAGCAGAAAGAATTGTTGGTGTACTGATTCACAAGACATACATCTGCTGCTAGTTTTCATTGTCTTACCATATGATATATTTCTAGTATCTGACCACAATGACCTGACCTGACCTCAATTACTAAAAAAGGAGGCTGCACTACGAAAAGGAGTGTCAAGTATGATTGTCCATTTGTAGTGACCAAGTCATGGTCCCGGCTCTCACACTAACAGATGTTCAAAATGTAGACAATATTTAAAGTGTAATTGTCATTTTATTTGAATTTTCAAAGTAAACTGTTATATGTGTGTACATAGGGAATAACACTATTTATGGCCATTGTATGACTTGTACAAGGGACTACTGATAAGTCTTTGACTTTGTGATCTTTTTTTGTTTCTATGGTAACATCACATGAAAGCCTTATGTGTCTAATATATGTTTTCAATATTTTGTGTTTGTTGCATATGGCAACAGTGTTCTACGCACGCGGGAAAACCTTGTGTCGCGGGCGGAAGAGGGGACGCTGCGCTCTCCCACTGCTCGGGTCCGGCTGCCGCTGCTCCACGGCTGCTGCTGCTCGGTGGCTCGACCGATGGGCCGGATCCCGGGAACTCGAGCGGCGCTCTTCGCCCGTGAGTGAAAAGGGGTGGTTTGATGTTGGGGATATTGTCCGTGATGCCACCCACGGTTGTGGTGATTGTGTGGACACCACCGCTGCTCTGGACGGGGATCCCGGGAGCGGTGACAGGGAGCAGCTTTGTTGTTATTTCTCCCCTCCGTGGGTAGGGGGTTGGTTGTCCCAGGGCCCGGTGATGGGGTAGGGATGAATGACAGGTGGGTTGCGGGGCCTGGTGAGGTGCAGGGTCGCAGGGGCAGCGCTGTGCCGCACGGCACGGAGGTACTCACTCAGCCCAATGATGATGACACAGTTCACGGTAAAACAAGCGGCTGGATGGACGGGTCCCTCAGACGGCTGCGGTTTCTTCTTCCCTGTAGGTTGGTGATGACTGTCTCTCCCTGCACCTAAGTTCAATGTTGGTAGCGATGGGTTCCCACGGGTAACCCGCTCCCCGACTTGGATGTAGGCCGGAGGAGCCCCTTTTGCCCGCAGGCGCTGGCCCTGGAAAACGGTTGCCCTTGGCGGTGGCGGTGTCTCCCCTTCACGGTTGGACGGTTGCCTTCTATCGGGACTTGGCTGTTTGGAAACCCGGAGGTCCCCTTCACTAACGGATTTGGCAAATTAACGGCGACTCCAAGCCTTGCCGGGATCCGAAAGGCCCCTGCCAATGGTGCTGGCTTCTCTTTGTATGCCGGTCCAGTACCGCCGGGTCACCACCCGTACACGGTCCTTACGGCAGACTCCAATCGGCCTCCACTGCAGACGGTCACCACCGTCTGCCAACCTTGCTGCTCCGTCCGGGCCACACACCCGGACTCACTTCAGTCTGCTCTCTTGCCACTTCACTACTTCTCACTTTTCCTCCTTCCACTTTCACTGTCCAAGCTGATCTGCTCCTTTTCCCTCCTCCAGGACTGTGAACTCCTTGGTGGGTGGAGACCAACCGCCTGGCTCCACCCCCTGGTGTGGACATCAGCCCCTGGGGAAGGCAACAAGGGTTTTGTGTCTGGCTTAGATGTGCCTAACCGGGGTGTAGGGTGTGGTGGTGTTGTGCTCTGTGGCCCCTGGCTTGTCCAGGGCGACACACTTGCGTACTGCAGAAATTCTTTTGTAACCTTGGCCAGATCTGTGCCTTACCACAATTCTGTCTCTGAGCTCTTTGGTCAGATCCTTAGACCTCAAGAATTCTCATTTGGTGTGACATGCACTGTGAGCTGTGAGGTCCTATATAGACAGGTGTGCGCCTTTCCAAATCAAGTCCTATCACTTTAATTAAACAAGAAGATGTGTGTCAGCTCACCCCTCTTCACTGCCGGACTCCACACCGATGCAAGGAACGCCCTGGCCCGGGCGGAAGGCAACATCAGAAAGAACAGGAATCCAGCATCACGGAGAATGTGTAGAAGAATAAAATTTTTTTTTTTTTTTTTTTTTTTTTTTATTGGAATTATTCTTAAAAACAGGTATTCAATCCAGTAAGCACAGAGGCACAAGTATGGTAGCGGATTATCCAACGCGTTTCGACCAGAAGGTCTTACTCATGGCAATGTACTGTTTTTAAGAATAATTCCAATAAAAAAAAAAAAATTTTATTCTTCTACACATTCTCCATGATGCTGGATTCCTGTTCTTTCTGATATCACTTTAATTACACACAGCTGGACTCCAATGAAGGAGTAGAACCATCTCAAGGAGGACCACAAGGAAATGGACAGCATGTGACTTCAATATGAGTGTCTGAGCTAAGGGTCTGAATACTTATAACCATGTGATATTTCAGTTTTTCTTGTTTAATAATTTTGCAAAAATGTCTACATTTCTGTTTTTTTCTGTCAAGATGGGGTGCAGAGTGTACATTAATGAGAAAAAAATGAACTTTTTTGAATTGACCAAATAGCTGCAATGAAACAAAGAGTGAAAAATGTAAAGGGGTCTGAATACTTTCCGTACCCACTATAACTCGGAGTGCCTTCGCAAAACAAAAGTAGAGCCACCTTTGCAGATGATGACATGAAACGGATGACCCTGACTCTATACACTTATATTCAGTGAGACTGTACCCACCAGTCGGGTTCTTGGAGGGAATATGCATATTGCACAATTGTGATCATGTGACCACCATTCTCTGCTTAGAAGTGGTAAATCCTTGCAGTGCACAGTGCATGCACTGGGAGGATTTATAACGCTGCAGTCACATAGAGTAAATGGCACTTTACACGCTGTGATATCGATATCACTAGAGAGCGTACCTGCCCCCCGTCGGTTGTGCGTCACGGGCAAATCGCTGCCCGTGGTGCACAACATCGCTTACACCGGTCACACGGACTTACCTTCCCTGTGACGTCGCTGTGGCCGGCGAACCGCCTCCTTTCTAAGGGGGAGGTGCGTGCGGCATCACAGCAACATCACGCGGCAGCCGTCCAATAGAAGAGGAGGGGTGGAGATTAGCGGCTGGAACATGCCGCCCACTTCCTTCCTTCCTCATTGCCGGTGGATGCAGGTAAGGAGATGTTCGTCATTCCTGTGGTGTCACACATAGCGATGTGTGATGCTGCAGGAATGACGAACAACCAGCGGCATGCACCACCAACGATATTATGAAAAGGAACGACGTGTCAACGATCAACGATTTTTGACATTTTTGCGATCGTTGATTGTTGCTCCTAGGTGTCACACGCGATGTCGCTAACGATGCCGGATGTGCGGCACTAATGACATGACCCCGACGATATATCGTTAGCAATTTCGCAGCGTGTAAAGCACCCCTAACACATAGAGGGACAGAAGACATCATTTTTTACTGGACAACCCCTTTAATGGTGCACTACTAATGAGCTCTACTCATATGATTAGTTCGCCAAATTCTTGATATTGGCCCATTTACTACATAAGACTGTGTAGACAGGTAACGCATTTTATTTTTGCAAGAAAAATTATCCCTTCTGGCTCAACCAGAAGACTGTATAATCATTTAATTCATCACTGATAGGTTTTGCATACACAGAGGATTTGCCTACTGTCTTAGCGTATACAGGCCGAGCAGACACACATATGCTTCCTACTGAGAAACTAATACAAAAATCTCATATCATAAGAGGTCAGAGAGTTATTGCTTTGTTCACAAAAAGAACACGCTCTATGCAATAAATCATTCTGATAGAAACATGAATTCTTGAAATAAGTACTCTACATGCAAAGCGGCCTCGAGAATAATTGAATTGCAAGAGATAAAGAGCATTTGATTGAGATATCTGCGCAGAAATAAGAGTTTTGATCGTGTAATTAACTGCAATTTGGCAAAGTCTGCATTTATTATGATTATCAATGAGTTCCGTCTTGGTGACAGTCAGTGCCATCTATAAATCTCCTCGTCCTCGTATATTAAAAGTTGTGTTGTAATATAAATAACTAGAGATCGGAGAAACTTTTCAAATTCTACAGCTTTGCCGAATTTTTCCTGAAATTACAAATTTGCCCCAAATTGATTACCCTCAAATCACAAGTAAGCCAAAAGATGTGTATAACACTCCGAAGACCAACCCCTTTCAAGCTCTCAAAAGCAAAAATAGCTTGAGTAATGTCCAAGTGACCTCAGCATTTATGACTATGGGTAAAGGAATAGTGTCACGCAGTGACTACCGGGGTTCCACCAGGTACACGGCAACCCCCAGCAAGCGCCTCTATACAGAGGGTACACATTATAATGGTGGTCCCTTCAGCTAGGGAAAGGGGAGCAGGGTCAGTTCCTGAACTCACCTGAGACTAATCCCTGCACTTCCTGACGTCCCTATATGGGTTCTTTCACCCCGTCGCCAATTGCGTGCCTATCCCTGTCCCTCCCTGGTCTCAGCTACATTTAGTGCGTAGGGCAGCGGAAACGCTAGTCCCACTCTAGGTTAAAGACACAGAAATGATAAGACAGACAGGGGTAAAATAAACAGCAATCATACAAAGCACTCCAAACAACAATAGGTAATAATGAGGAACGAACCAGAGAGGAAAAACCACAGAGGACTAAGGAAGGGAAAACAACACAACTTTCTCGCAGCAAATGTTCTCAGAATGGCTTCCTGCTCCACAGCTCACAGGTTCCCTCTAGAGGCAAGAATAGCAGAAACTATCACCAGCAGTTACCTGGACTAGGGGGGAAGCCTTTAAAGCAGAGCTGATTAGCAATAGAGAGCAACTGACTATTGCTTACACTCAGAGTTTCAGGAGACCAGAGGATCTACTTAACCCAAGCAGTGCTGGATAAAGGAAAATCTGCACAGCCAGCAGTATTAACCTGAGCAAGTGTGGATGAAGCCCTGCGCTGTGATCTCCTGACACCAGAAATAGGAGAGACCACTCTGCATCATGGTAACTTTGTGACAAGTAGTAACTGTTTTTCACTGCTGTGCTATAACAAATTATCTGTTGAATTTGTTTAGTGTTCTATAGCTTCTCTTCCTACCTCTGAGAATAAGCAGTAAGCTCTGATGTCCTCTCACTATCCAGATCACACCAAAATGGCCGCTGCTTCCTATGCTTTTTTACAGACTATGAAAATCCCTTGTGATTGGCTGTGTTATCCCATGTCTGAGGTCATGTGAGCCCTCTCTGGCTGATGCAGTCTTCTGCAAAGTGTAAAATTCCAGCAGTCATTTTAGGCAAATCACAAAAAGTGAATTTGTGTTTCGAATTTTGAATTCTCAACTTGAAATAACAGAAAGTTTAGAAATCAAAACACAAATTGTATTAGAGGTTTGTACAACTACAGTATGTTTATCCCTTATACAGTCTGTGATGTATATATTTGTCACATGTTGCTGCAAGATATATGGAGCAGGTTGAAGAGTTGAGCCACTTCATACTCGGCAACTTCTGCTCCTATTGCATGGCTATCATCTGCCGTTGTTGCCGGCACTAGTGACCATCCCAATAAGATCACGCCAAGGGATGAATATACAATTCAAAACAGAAAAGGAAGAACCCAAAGACATCTGAAAAAGTAAAGTCCTCTGTTCAGACAAACATTGAGCCTGTATGATTTGTTGAAGGACGCCACAAAGAAGCCTCTGAATTAAAAAATACCACATTCACATAAATTTGTATGGGAACCCCTAAATGTTTCACATTTAGGGATAAGTGAATCTGTCAAAATTCAAATTGGGTAGAAAAACTGAATGGGAACAAAATTGCAGAAGACTATCAGGTTTGGCTATAAGGAATGTAAAAGGCAGGTGATCCCCCAGGCGGGTTGTGGGCAGGCATATCTCCAATGGACGACTGAAAATATCAGCTGCTGCTGCCTCGTGGCTATGGGATGAACTCCTCCAGAATAGTTGATCAATTTGGACAACGAATCCGCCGTATTCCAAACACCACTTCAATGTTCGTGCTACTTAGTGCAGCCCTCCGGCAGCTGTAACATACAGAAGATAATATGTGTAAAGTCCAAGACATCGAAACTCCTTGCATTAGCTAAAAACCTTATTTGATCCCAGCACACACTACAAAAATACAAAATGCAACGTTTCAGCCAACACAGGGTCTCTGGCTACCCATTAAAAAGATATCAATTGATCAATTTGGACAATATCACGATTTTAGGCTGCACTGCTGTATGGAATAATCCATAGGACCAAGATGAATTGAACGTTTTTTTATTTCCACAATGCATGTCAACTCTGGACCGGTGTCATTCTCAAGTATAAAAAACAATTGCCTAGCATGTGTTCAAGGGCAGGGGTTTTATATAGACTGGGAATGTAACTGAAGTTGAAGAAAATGTCTAATGTGTCGAAAGGAGGACAATCACCTTAAACATTTGTTGTCAATTAGGATTTGTGTTTGTAACGACCAAGTTACAGTCTGAAGAGAGTCGTGCCGTAAGGCATCCCAGAAAAATTTCAGAAGCTGAAATCCCATTTCCAGGGAGGAATGGTCAAAAAAAATCCTGAAATCCCTTTTCCAGGGAGAAATGGTCAAAAAAATCCTCTTCGACCCTGTGTAAATCTTCATTGTAGCCACACGAAATGTTTGTTGAAAGTGATTGCTGCTAAGTAGTGATGGGCGAAGGTGAACGGTAAAGTTCAGAGTCCATTCTGGACACCCTAGTGTCTGTGCGCAGACCGCGATCACTGACTTCTCAGGGAAGTCCGTGTTTTTGTTCGGGTTTGGCCACCCAGATAAAAAAAGAGGAAGCAAAATGGGGATTCAAGCAGGATAATTATACTTACCGAGTTTCCATACGGCTCTCAAACTTCTTCCGTGTGTGCTCATTAAAGGTTATGAATATTCACTGCTTCCCTGCCCACCCTCTGTGACATCATCTTTGATTGGTTGCAGTCAGACTGCCGGCGTGTCGGCGTCTATGATGGTTGCCCTCACACTAGCTGTCTGGGTCACCAGAGTGGAGTATAAAAATAAATAATTTGAAAACATGTCATAGGGTCCCCCGTATTTTGATACCCAGCTCAGATAAAGCAGAAATCTGGACACTGCAGCCCCCAGTTGTCTGTGTTATCTTGGCTTATCAAAATATGAGGGATCCCTTAAGGATTTTTTTAAATTATGTAAATACATAATTTAAAAAAAACGTAGTTGAGTCCCCCCAATTTTGATACTCAGCGAAAATAAAGCAAACAGCTGAGGGCTGGTATTCTGAAGCTGGGGAGACCCATGGTTATTGGGCCTCCTCAGCCTAAAAAAAGCAGCCCGCAGCCACCCCAGAATTGTTTCATCTGTTAGTTGTGCCAATCAGTTACCCAAGTCATCCTGATTGCCTTGGAGCGGTAGCAATTAGGGTAAAATAAGGGGTTAATGACAGCTGTGATTTGTCAAAAAAATCCCAGCTGCCACGAAGCCCTGGATTAATAATGGGTGTGGGGTCTATGATACACCCATTACTAATCGTGTAAATAAAAATAATTAAACAGACAGCACAAGGAAAAATCCTTTATTAAAAAAAAACAAAAAAAACTCTTTCTCCAATTTATTAACCCCCAAAAGACCCCGGTAGATCCAAGTAATCCACACTACAACATCCCACGCCAATCATGTCCCTGCTACATCTTGAAATCACAGTTTCACATTAGAAAACATGGACAATAACTGCGGCCTATTGGACACACTGAGGGAACTGCAATTGTGATATCAGTTACATCAACTGTGACCTCAGGTGAACTCAATGCCAGATTACCGGCTTAGGCTATGTGCGCATGTTGAGTATTTGGTTGCAGAAAATCTGTATCACCTGAGAGAAAAACATACCCGGAAGCAGAGTGAAAGCCACATGGAAACTCCGTAAGTATAATTGTCTTGCTATAATCACCATTTTGCTTCCTTTTAGAGACCCCTTGCCTTACTAACACCATTTTATAACACTTAAGTTGGGGTTCCTTAGACTTATATGGGGTTCGGCGTCTGCGCTCAAGTTTGGAGTAAAGTCTGGTCCCGAAAGTGATACATTTTTTTAAGTCCATCCGGACCCTCTGAATTCGAACATCTGGGGGTTCATCCATCTCTACTGCTAAGCAAGGATCTACAGGTTATTATATTCAGTGGTTTTCTTATTTACATCATCATTTTTGAACTTATGCCGAGTCATATATGCATATTTCCCTGGTGTTATAGTGTATAATATTTGTTAGTGTGTTTGTCTATAACAATGTGTTAGATAACATTCAGAGCACATAATTTTAGTAATCAGTGCAGAAATGTAATCATTTCCAAAGGGTTCACTTACTTTTTCTTATATAATCTCTCATTTTGCAATGACTAGACTTTACTTACATGAACCTGGAATCATAAGCTCTTGCACTAGATATGAGAGAATATACTTGAGTGGAATTTAATTCTACTTGAATCTTAAAAAAAAAAAAATCCACATTAGTCAAAATGAAAGTGGCCGCTGGCTGGCAATTTACTGAACCAAAAATTGCCATCAAATGTTTAAAAAAGCTTTATACTCACTTTACTGCTCACCTCTCGACCCCTACACTTCTCATCATCATCCTCATGATCCTCAGCTCATCTTCTGGTCACTGCCATCCACTCTGAAATTCTGCATATGAGCGCGTGAGGTCACAGTACACATCATGACCTGTTGCGCCCTTTCGCAGAACCCTCCTGGACCATATCAGAGGCGGCAGTTCCAAGCTAGTGAAAGGCATGAGGATTTCAGAGCAAGCGTCAATGATTAGGAGATAAAGCAAAGACCAGAAGGGTGATGGTGATGAGGGGAGGGGCTGAAGAGGTGAGTGGTAAAGTGAGGATAAGGATTTTTTTTACTTTTTTACATATTATATTTATTATTCTCTGGCTTTGTGGGAGACCCCGAAACACAATAAGGGAATGAACTTGTTTAAGAATTGATTTTCTCTGGGATAATCCGCATGAACAGGTGTGATCCGGTCATTTCTGTCTAACACCTAACAGTGGTGTCGATTTGTATGACTGTATGTAACAAACAATGGGGGATAGCGGGGAACCAGTGCTCCTAAGCTGTCCCTCAAGCTAGGGGGGCCTTAAGCTATCCCTAATCTCAGGGATACTCTTGATGGTGGAAAGGCCTGAGTCTCCTTCCTGGACCTGTTCCTGACCAGCTTTGACCTGATTCCCTCTCCCCTCCCCCCAGAGAGGGACAGGACAGGATTGGGATGAAACCCACTGATAAAGACAAACAAGGGAAAACTAAAACTATGTCACACAGTGCACACACACACACAAAGGTAAAGACAATAAGGGGTTCAGGAGGGAAAACAAGAGCAGAAAGGAAGTATAAAACAACAGCAGCACAACCGTACCAAGCAAAGAGCACAACTTTGATCAGTAAGTTTGGGACACCAAACCTCGTAGACGAACGTAGAATAAACTATAGCCTGTATGGGTGGAAGGTTTCAACCAGCATAAATAGGAGGGGGCAGATATGATAGGCTTCTCGACAACAAGTGACCAAAGGAGCAAGCAGACTAGCAGAGATTAACCCTTAATAGCCTGCCTATGCATCAGTATACAGCAGGCAAAGCCCGAGTCTGCCTTTGTTGATCCCATACAACAGAGGAACCATCAGGTGGAGTGTCAGAATCTGAAATCTGAACAGCGCCCAATGCCATCATGACAGTTGGCGCAGTTTGTACATAATTCTGTGCAGTTCTGAGCTTTCCTATTTTATTGCATCTGCTTATTTATTTTTTTTTCCTAGATGGAGATCAGTGCGTATCCAACCCTTGTTTACATGGAGGTGTATGTAAAGATGATGTGAGCGCCTACGTGTGCTGGTGTCAACAAGGATACCGAGGAAAGAACTGTGAACTGGGTTTGTATCAACCACCTGTGTTTACGCATAAATACATTCATTACCATAATGCAAATTATGTAATTGAATAATTGTGTTGACTTTCTAAGCGCTTTTGCACAAAGAGAAGTAAGAACACTGGAAAAGCAGAACTTGTAGATGACTAGAGATTACGCACTGGTGAAACGGCAGGTTCGGCCGGCGCTCATCTGATGTATATGGGCGCCTCTTTAAAAAACACAATAGTAATTTATCAGATCTGTAATTTAATGATAATTATTTTACAAAAGAATCAAATGTAAGTCAATGGAATGATTTTAATAGAGAATATTCTCTTTAAACCCGCCTTGTCAATAAGGGGATGTGTCCAGATGGCAACGCTCATTATCCCCATTCATTTTAATATTTAACTGCTCATACAATCTCCCATCATTTCATCCTTAGTGGTTATCTACTTCTGGCCGAACAGCTGCAGTTACACTATATGAGTTTACATAGTCTGGTAATTACTGTTTGATGAGATGCTTGTTACCACCATGTCTGAGTAAGCAATGATATGCTGGGTGCTGGCAGGTTTTTTTTGGTTTCTGTTGCTTCTATTGTTTTTCTAAATTGCACAGAGCCTATGACAGACTAAAATTCCTAGAACGTAAAAGGCTAAATAATAAGGTGCTGTAGAAACTTGGCACTAATATCTCGAGACCCCAAAGTCATCTACAAAAGTAGATCCCAAGGATGGTAACGTCGTGCCAAAAATGTAATTTTTCAAGATGGAGCTACCATATAGATGATTGCATTTCTTAAAGTGCATAGTTTCTATGAAGCGACATCACTAGAAGTTAAAGGGAATTTGTCATGTCTCTAAATTGTCATGGGGTATGTAATGATGGGACAGGTGACACTTGGCTGGCCATCAGACTAGAGTCCCTGCGCTGTCCCTTATTTCGGAGGTAGGTTTGGTGGTAACCAGATCTGAGCCCCCAGCATGACCCTAACTGCTGTCCGAGCCCTGATCTTACTCCCCCTCTCTCACACCCTTGGGGTGGGCCAGAAAACGCAAAGACAAAACCCCACAAAACAACACAGACAAGAGAGAACGGACACTCATACACACAGCACTCACAACACACAGGAGAGACAATATATGTACTGGGGAACAACGAAAAGGGAAGGCTGTAACGCACAACAGGGGAACGCTCACATCACCCAGAACTGCAGCACAGATAACCATACACAGGAAAATGAACAAGACTGGGAATCGCTGGAGCTAGAGCTGAAGCTATGATCTGCACATACAGAAAGGAAGCCATGCTTTCAATAGGGAGGATACAGTTGCAGAGGGCAATAAGCTCTTAGGTCCTGCTCTCCAGTCTGCAGGAATTAACTCCTGCAGAGCGGAAGACCAGTGAACCTGAACCAGCCAACATCTGGCTCAGGCTGAACAATACAGAAGCCTCAGGTTGCTTGTCAGGCTCTGTGGTGTGAACAGAGTCTGACAGCACCGTGCCCGCACTTGTGTGCAAAGCCGAATATGACATAACACAAATGTTATTAAAGGGTTAATTTCAGATTAATAGCATTACAATTCTATAAGGTTGCATTACTGAAAGTCTATGTTTTGAAAGAAATTAATTTTATTAATACTGGGAGATACCAGCTTTCAGTCATGGTGGCTACAGTCATTGATAAGTACAAAGTGAGTGTTGGGTGTAACCACACCCCCGGCACTTTGATTAATGGCTCACTCTGCAGCAAATCTGTGCAGAGCCAAGTGTCAGTCAAAATGTTAGGACATATTACAGCTACTGCTCACTGTGAACTAAGTGGTAACTGAAAACACACCAGTTGTGCTTCTATGACTGAAAGCCGGCGGCTCCTATGAGGAATAAAGTTAATTTTCTCCTGGTAGCTAAGCTTTCTGAAAAGAAGCTGGAAGGTATTGTAAAGCTGTTTACCTGCAGAATAATTCTATATATGAGGATAGTATTTGGGGACAGGACAGGTTCCCTTAAAGTGATGAGTTTATACATAATGTTGACATAATGCTTTTTGCAGTATGGGCTGGTTCATATGAATGTATAAATTGGTCAAGTGCAATCTGGTAAAAAGAAAAAAGGGATTGTACTAGGACCAATGTTATTAAAAAAAAAAAAAATCTGTAAGATGGGAAACCGGAAATGGTTCCGCAAACGAGTAAACAAAAAAATTACATGTTGATGACAAGTGAGAAAAAAATTGTCCCACTTTTCTGGTGAGAGGGAGGGAGGGGGAGAGAAAGATAGAGGGGGAGAGAGAGAGAGAGAGAGGAAGGGAGGGAGAGAAGGAGGGAGAAGAGGAGAAGAGGGAGGGAGAGAGGGAGGGAGAGAGGGAAAGAGGGAGAGAGGGAGGGAGAGAAGGAGGGAGAAGAGGAGAAGAGGGAGGGAGAGAGGGAGGGAGAGAGGGAAAGAGGGAGAGAGGGAGAGAGAGGGAGGGAGAGAAGGAGGGAGAGAGAGGGAGGGAGAGAGGGAGGGAGAGGGAGGGAGGGAGAGAAGGAGGGAGAAGAGGAGAAGAGGGAGGGAAAGAGGGAGGGAGAGAGGGAAAGAGGGAACGAGGGAGGAAGGAAGAGAGGGAGTGAGAGGGAGGGAGAGAAGGAGGGGGAGAGAGGGAGGGAGAGGGAGGGAGGGAGAGAGGGGGAGAGAGAGAGGGGGAGGGAAGGAGAGGGGGAGGGAAGGAGAGAGAGAGAGAGGGGGAGGGAAGGAGAGAGAGGGAAGGAGGGGGAGAGAAGGGGGGAGAGAGAGAGAGGGGGAGGGAGGGAGAGAGAGAGAGGGAGGGAAAGAGAGAGAGGGAGGAGAGAGGAGGACAATGTGGGACAGAGGGAGAGATATATATATACTGTGTGTATATATATATATATATATACATATATATATATATATATATATATATAATATATATATATATATACTGTATATATATATATATATATATATATATATATATACTGTATATATATATATATATATATATATATATATACTGTATATATATATATATGTATGTATATATGTATATATATATATATATATATATATATATATATACACAGTATATATATATATGTATATGTATATGTATATATATCCCGGTATATAACACCTAGTCCAGGGCTTGAGTGCCACCGCTATATCTGGATTCTGTGGGACCTTGTTTCCTGCAACACCAATTTGTCATAACTCAAACAAAGCTTTCCAAAGTTAATTATATTCGGAAAACAGAAAAAGCAAAAGCAAGACAACACACATACGGCAGATACTTTGACTAGATCATTTCTTCTCTCTTTCAGCGCTGCCTATTACTTGTACCATTAACAATGGCGCGTGCCAACAAATGTGCAAGGAAGATGCAAGTAAGAGAGTGATCTGTTCCTGCGCAAGTGGATACAAGTTAGGAGAAGATGGCAAGTCATGCGAGGAGGCGGGTAATCAGATTTGAATATTTTGGATATCAGGAGGGTCGATATAACAAACCATCCATCGTATTTCGTGTTGTATTCATAGCTTCAAGCTAATCAGAACACATCATACAAAGGAGGATCATTTCCTAAAAAAAAATGTAGCGGAAACTAAACTAAGAAATTAATTCAGTCCTTGTGCCCACAGGGTGTTTCACATGGGAAAAAAAAGCATTAAAAAACACACAAAAGCATGGAAAAAAAGCACATTTGTCAGCAGCTTTTTTCCTGCCATGACATGCTTTTTTGTGCTGAAAAAAAGCACTGTGGGCACATAGCCTAATAAAGGAAACCCCAAAATTTGTTATAGACAAAGGATATGCAAAAAAGATGTTCATTATTAGATACTTCAAAGCATGTAAAAAATCAAAACAATGTATACTTATCCTCTGCTACAGCACCATTATTTTGACGCCAGTCCTGGTATTCCTGGCAGGTTACATGACATTGTTGTATCATGTGACTGCTGCAGCTAATCAGTGGCTGCTGATTATCTGCAGCTCATTAATTTCCTGACAGAGAACATGGCCACTCTGACAAAATAGTAAAGACTGGATTCAATCAGTGATAACTGATTGGCTGCAGTGGTTACGTGACCCACCGGTAATAGCAGGACGTAGCACTTGATGGGTTACGTAGCGCTGCTGCAGGAGGTATTAATTGTTCATAGTTCCTATGAGGCACAGAAGTGATTAAACGGAATCTGTCAGCAGGTTTGCTGAGACACTAAATTCAGTAATGTGTCACTTATAAGGCTGTGTGCTGTTCTTTACATACAATGTGGATTTTATCCCCAGGTGATTATCAATGCCAAGACTACAGGGCTCGTGAGCAGTTGTCTGACCACACCCCCTCCTGTGATAATCAGCTGTTAATAAACAATGTAGCCAGAGAGCTGTGGAGCTTTCTAAGTTTGCTATATTTAAGCATTGTGATTGTGTCAGAACTGCTGCAGTCAGTAATCTAAGTGATTCATTGCTGGAATTAGGGTCCCTGTTCCTACACCATGCTGCACTCAGATGAGGCACCAAAAACCTACTAATAGATTCCCTTTAAGCAGGAGCTGTCTAATAGTGGATAACCGCATTAAAGATTTATTTACAAGTACATGTTTCCTCATTTTAATTGTATTGAGATAAAACAGGGTCAAAAGAAATTAATTGGTGGGTATCCAGAAATCATTTTAAGTGCATTTTTTATATTTAATGTTCCTTTAAATGGAACTCCTATATTTTAAACATGAAAGGGTTTGTCTACTACTTGAACAACCCTTTCTCATCCCCCATGTTTGGACCCATTAAATTGAACACGCTTATACTGTACTCACCTCCCATGCCGGTGTGGTTCCAACGGTGTCAGCACTCGCTCTCCTGTGAGGCTGTGATGACACGTGAGCCCTGCACCCAATCACCCCTATCTTCCTTCTCCTCGCCTTTAGATGAATGAGTAATAACCAGAAAGTGAGAGCCACGGCTGCCACTCACTTCCTGTAGTGAGAGCCACTGCTGACACTTCTTGCAGTGAGAACCATGGCTGCCACTCACTTCCTGAGGTGAGATCTGTGGGTGCCACTCACTTCCTGTAGTGAGAGTCGTGACTGCCACTCACTTCCTGTAGTATGAGCCGCGGCTTACATTTCCTGTAGTGAGAGATGCAGCTGACACTTCCTGTAGTGAGAGCCGCTGCTGACACTTACTGTAGTGAGAGCCGCGGAAGACACTTCCTGTAGTGAGAGCTGCAGCTGACACTTCCTGTAGTGAGAGCCGCAGCTGACACTTTTTGTAGTGAGAGCCGCAGCTGACACTTCCTGTAGTGAGAGCCGCAGCTGACACTTCCTGTAGTGAGAGCTGCAGCTGACACTTCCTGTAGTGAGAGCTGCAGCTGACACTTCCTGTAGTGAGAGCTGCAGCTGACACTTCCTGTAGTGAGAGCCGCAGCTGACACTTCCTGTAGTGAGAGCTGCAGCTGACACTTCCTGTAGTGAGAGCTGCAGCTGACACTTCCTGTAGTGAGAGCCGCAGCTGACACTTCCTGTAGTGAGAGTCGCAGCTGACACTTCCTGTAGTGAGAGCCGCAGCTGACACTTCCTGTAGTGAGACCCACAGCTGACACTTCCTGTAGTGAGAGCCGCAGCTGACACTACCTGTAGTGAGAGCCGCAGCTGACACTTTTTGTAGTGAGAGCCGCAGCTGACACTTTTTGTAGTGAGAGCCGCAGCTGACACTTTTTGTAGTGAGAGCCGCGGCTGACACTTCCTGTAGTGAGAGCCGCAGCTGACACTTCCTGTAGTGAGAGCCGCAGCTGACACTTCCTGTAGTGAGACCCACAGCTGACACTTCCTGTAGTGAGAGCCGCAGCTGACACTTCCTGTAGTGAGAGCCGCAGCTGACACTTTTTGTAGTGAGAGCCGCAGCTGACACTTTTTGTAGTGAGAGCCGCAGCTGACACTTTTTGTAGTGAGAGCCGCAGCTGACACTTCCTGTAGTGAGAGCCGCAGCTGACTCTTCCTGTAGTGAGAGCCGCAGCTGACTCTTCCTGTAGTGAGAGCCGCAGCTGACTCTTCCTGTAGTGAGAGCCGCAGCTGACTCTTCCTGTAGTGAGAGCCGCAGCTGACTCTTCCTGTAGTGAGAGCCACAGCTGACACTTCCTGTAGTGATAGCCGCAGCTGACACTTCCTGTAGTGATAGCCGCAGCTGATACTTCCTGTAGTGATAGCCGCAGCTGACACTTCCTGTAGTGATAGCCGCGGCTGACACTTCCTGTAGTGATAGCCGCGGCTGATACTTCCTGTAGTGAGAGCTGCGGCTGATACTTCCTGTAGTGAGAGCCGCGGCTGACACTTCCTGTAGTGAGAGCTGCGGCTGATACTTCCTGTAGTGAGAGGCGCAGCTGACACTTCCTGTAGTGATAGCCGCGGCTGATACTTCCTGTGGTGAGAGCTGCGGCTGATACTTCCTGTAGTGAGAGCCGCGGCTGACACTTCCTGTAGTGAGAGCTGCGGCTGATACTTCCTGTAGTGAGAGGCGCAGCTGACACTTCCTGTAGTGAGAGCCGCGGCTGACACTTCCTGTAGTGAGAGCCGCGGCTGCCGCTCACTTCCTGTTAATTACTGCTATGTATTTGCAGTCAATGTGAGGTCTGCATATCTTATATATTTATTACATTTTTAATTTAAAAACATAGAATTAGGTATTGAAAGAAAAGAAAAGAAAGGATTCTCTCTAAGTGCAATCATGGGCCACGGAAAACGGAGCCCGGATTGCACTTAGACAACCCACGTGTGCCGTGATTCACGGCACACGTAGGGACATGTGCGTGTTTTACACGCCAGTGAAAAACGTCAGTGTTTTTCACTGACGTGTGAAACGGGCCTTATAGGAATCAACCCTATTTTTATATAAAGTTATTTAAAGTACAGAAACATGGACCTCCGCTATGCCCATGTACTGTAACTGCATCCATGTCTTTTTGCAAATTGGTATTGATGATAAATTTTCCAAAAACATAAAAAAAGAGAAGGTGCAGAAATAAACCTCCATCTACTTCTGTCACGTAGATTTGTCTTGCTTTGTTTGTACAGTGCAATATCCCTGTGGAAAGGTTACTGCACCCGAAGCTTTACCAAAGGATGTCACCCGTTCTATCCTCGATCTCGAAGACTTTAATGTCACCTCTGTCATCAACCACAACTCGACAGAAAATCTCCAACCGGATGAAGCTCCAGTTAGCATTGTGCCGGTAACAGTCAATCCAAACGTGAGGATTGTTGGAGGGACAGACAGTCTAAAGGGAGAATTCCCATGGCAGGTACCGCAATATATCATCTCAATGTGATTTTCTCTATATCCTACAGTACAGTTACATGTATAGTGTATGGTGTTACCATGCCACTTTATTTATGTGTCCTGCATTAATATCACATTCAAATCAGGAAACATAGATGTTTTATTATGCGCTGGACAGGATGGCACTGTGCAAAAAGTGGCTCCAAAGGCACTAGTAGGCAGGTCAAATGCATATCAACCTATAGTCTAACATGTTGATCCAGAGGAAAGCAAAAATTTAATGAGGCCGATACTATTTGCCCCATATAAGGGGACAAATATCTTCCTGACTCAAATACGGCACTCATACTAGTTCCCTGGATCAATGCCCCATGACAAAATCTACTGCCCATAACTTGCAATTGTGACGCCCTGGGCAAGCCAGGGGTCACAGGTCATAACACCACCACACCCTACACCCCAGTTAGGAACACCAAGGCTAACCTAAAATCCTTGTTGCCTTCCTCCAGGGGCTGATGTCCACACCAGGGGGTGGGCCAGGCGGTTGGCTCCGCCCACCAAGGAGTACACAGCCCTGGAGGCGGGAGAACCAGGCAGTGCAGTTTAGGAGGAGGAAGTGGAAGGAAGTGGTAGAGGAGCTAAGGAGAGAAGCTGAAGAAAAGAAAAAGTGACGGTTAAGAAAGCCTGAAGTTGGTCCGGGTGTGTGCCCCGGACTGAGAACAGCAAGGTCAGCAGACGGCGGTGACTGTCTGCAGGGGTGACTGCTTGGAGGTTGCTGGAAGGACCGCGGATGGGTGGTGGCCCGGCGGTACCGGAGCGGTATACGAAGAGCAGTCAGCACCAGTGGCAGGCCTTTCGGATCCCGGCAAGGCTAGGAGTCGCCGTGAATTTGCCAAATCCGTTAGTGAAGGGGACCTCTGGGTCTCCCAACAAGCAAGTCCCGATTGAAGGCAACAGTCCAACCGTTACAGAGAGACACCGCCACCGCCAGGGCACCAGTTTCTCAGGGCCAGCGCCTGTGGGCAAAGTAGGGCTCCTCCGGCCCATATCCAAGCCGGGGAGCGGGTTACCGGTGGGAACCCATCGCAACCATCATCATCTTAGGTGCAGGAAAAGGGACCGTCACCGTCAACTACTGGGGAAAAGTAAGTGCAGCCGTCCGTGGGAACCGTCTTTCCAGCCGTGTGTTTTACCGAGAACTGTGTCATCGTCTCAGGCTGAGTGAGTACCACAGTGCCGCAAGGCACAGCGCTGCCCCCGCGTCCCTGCACCCCACCAAGCCCTGCATCACCCACCTTTTCACTGGGCCCCGGGACAACTACCCCCCTACCCACAGAGGGGAGGACTAACATCTAGCTGCTCCATACCATCACTCCCGGGATCCCCATACAGAGCAGCGGTGGTGTCAACAAATCACCACAACCGTGGGTGGCGTCACGGACAATAAACTATCCCAAATCCCAATCCCCTTTCAGTCACAGGCGAGGAGCGCCGCTCGAGTCCCCGGGATCCGGCCCATCGCTCGAGCCACCGAGCAGCAGCAGCAGGCCGCAGCAGCCGCAGCGGCAGCCGGACCTGAGCAGTGGGAGAGCGCGGCGTCCCCTCCTCCGCCCGCGACAACTTGGCATCACGAACAGGATCTTACCGCTCTGCCGTTGGGTAGAGCTGTGCCTTGTTACCGCCGGAGGTGTCCGGCCGGAAAATTTCAGAAGCCGCCATCTTTGGCGCGAAAAGTTCCCGCTCGAGCGTTTTCTCGAGTAGTGGAGGCGTGAAGGCCAAGACCCCGCCCCGATAGAGGAGGGGCCAGAAAGAGGCTAAGGGAGACGAAATGGCGACTGGTCGCATGTAGCCGCGGCTATACATATAAGGACGCTGGGACCCCACGATCCGCCGACCCCTGCAAAGAATGTCCGCTCCCCCTAGCTACGCGGAGGCTACCGAACCGGTGCCCGGGACAGCGGCATGGCTGAGGGCCCGGACGGCAGGGATCTGCCGGCACTACCGGGACCAGATCTGCCGGCTGATGGAACAGTGGACCGCGGAGGTGGAGGATGCAGCTGCAGTTGCACGAGTGTATGGAATGGAGGCCATGATGGAGGAGCTGGTGAGTGACCCACGCCCCTATGTCCCCGAGGGACCGGCCGCTGCGCTGAGGGACCCGGTCTACCCCTGGCCCCCATGCCACCTCCGCCCTCCTTGCCCGTGCACCGCGCTGCGCCTGGTCCATCGGGCGTACACCCCTTCGTGACCGTGGCCGAGAGAGTGACAAGCCTGGAAGCTGCGGCAGCTGGCGGCAACCCGCCTGGCGCAGAGACGGACGATAGTGATTCCGGGCCTGACACCGAGCCCGTTTCGGAGGAAGATGAAGGAGTCGTCGCTCTACAGGGCACGGAGGCCACTTACATCCCCCGGAGTGGAAACAACGGGTATCGGGCGGCCCTTCCTCGCCGCGCTTGCTATGCGCTGGAGGGGCTGGTGCCCGTGTTCTTCCACCCAGAGCCGGGTGAGGAGGACGAAAGTGCACAGTAAGGGCAGCGGAGTGCCGCTGCACAGTCCCCTTTGGGACCATCTGTGTGTTTTAAGTGTGTTTGAAAAAGTTTTGCAAAAATGAGAATGATAACCGAAGATTTACCTGATTGTCTACCGTGATTGGAAACCGGCTGTTGCCGGCACCGTTGTCCCCGTGGGGACCCCTTAGCTGCATAGAAACTTCTATGGACAAGCCCGTGAACTTGCAGGGCAACCACAAATGTTAAGTGGGTTGTAAATAAAAATATGTTGTTGCAGCAACCGTAACCGCCTCCGGAGAGGCAGGTGGGAAGGACAGATCCCGCTCGGGTACCTTGTGCAGGACTGGGGTCAAGGGGTGCTGCCTGGGTTTTAGGGGCAGCATCAGGGCCAGGTTACTTGGGTGGGAGAGAGCGGCAGCCGCAACCGTTTTAATGTTACCGTTTGCAACGTTTAAGTACCGAACCTCCCGATGTGGGATGATGTCATAAGTTGTATTATGTTTACCTTTTATATATTTACAGAAAATAAAACCGGTGTTGGACGGGCAGCCCGCGGACGGTTTGCATTTTGCTAAGGGGGAATGTGACACCCTGGGCACGCCAGGGGTCACAGGTCATAACACCACCACACCCTACACCCCAGTTAGGAACACCAAGGCTAACCTAAAATCCTTGTTGCCTTCCTCCAGGGGCTGATGTCCACACCAGGGGGTGGGCCAGGCGGTTGGCTCCACCCACCGAGGAGTACACAGCCCTGGAGGCGGGAGAACCAGGCAGTGCAGTTTAGGAGGAGGAAGTGGAAGGAAGTGGTAGAGGAGCTAAGGAGAGAAGCTGAAGAAAAGAAAAAGTGACAGTTAAGAAAGCCTGAAGTTGGTCCGGGTGTGTGCCCCGGACTGAGAACAGCAAGGTCAGCAGACAGCGGTGACTGCTTGGAGGTTGCTGGAAGAACCGCGGACGGGTGGTGGCCCGGCGGTACCGGAGCGGTATACGAAGAGCAGTCAGCACCAGTGGCAGGGGCCTTTCAGATCCCGGCAAGGCTAGGAGTCGCCGTGACTTTGCCAAATCCGTTAGTGAAGGGGACCTCTGGGTCTCCCAACAAGCAAGTCCCGATTGAAGGCAACAGTCCAACCGTTACAGAGAGACACCGCCACCGCCAGGGCACCAGTTTCTCAGGGCCAGCGCCTGCGGGCAAAGTAGGGCTCCTCCGGCCCATATCCAAGCTGGGGAGCGGGTTACCGGTGGGAACCCATCGCAACCATCATCATCTTAGGTGCAGGAAAAGGGACCGTCACCATCAACTACTGGGGAAAAGCAAGTGCAGCCGTCCGTGGGAACCGTCTTTCCAGCCGTGTGTTTTACCGAGAACTGTGTCATCGTCTCACGCTGAGTGAGTACCACAGTGCCGCAAGGCACAGCGCTGCCCCCGCGTCCCTGCACCCCACCAAGCCCTGCATCACCCACCTTTTCACTGGGCCTTGGAACAACTACCCCCCTACCCACGGAGGGGAGGACTAACATCTAGCTGCTCCATACCATCACTCCCGGGATCCCCATACAGAGCATCGGTGGTGTCAACAAATCACCACAACCGTGGGTGGCGTCACGGACAATAAACTATCCCAAATCCCAATCCCCTTTCACTCACGGGCGAGGAGCGCCGCTCGAGTCCCCGGGATCCGGCCCATCGCTCAAGCCACTGAGCAGCAGCAGCAGGCCGCAGCAGCCGCAGCGGCAGCCGGACCCGAGCAGTGGGAGAGCGCGGCGTCCCCTCCTCCGCCCACGACACAATAATATGTTTCAAGAAAGGAATCCAGGTCCTCATTGTACTTTAGAAGTAAATCAACCATTACTAGTGATGAGCAAGTGTGCTCGGCACTGCTCAGTACTCGATCAGGCATCGGGGTGCTCACAATGCTCAGTGCTCGATCAAGTACCACTAAGTCCCCATTCTGTTACCTGCCCTTACAGAGCCCACAGCTACCACAGTCCCCAGACATTGCCCGGCAACATCTTCCTGCCCACCACAGTCCCCGTTCTGTTACGTGCCCTGACTAGAGATGAGCAAACCAGCCGCGGTTCGGCTCGAGCTCGGTTCGCCGAACCGAGGTCCCGTTCGAGTTCGGTTCGGCGAACGTTCGACGAACCGAACTCGAACCAATAGGAAAGAATGGGAGGCAATCACAAACACATAAAAACGCATTATAAATGTACACATACAGTTAATAAACATTGCCATAACACTTACCGGTGCCCGCGATGCGTCCTGCACTCTGTCTCCTGTCACTATTCCTTCCGATGATCGCTGCGTCCACCCGATAACCAGCACTGACAGGACCTTCCGTGACGTCGTCAAAATAGCCATGTGACCAGTCACGTGGCTATTATCTCATTGGCTACAGACTGGTCACATGGCTTTGACGTCATGTCCTGTCCTAGGTCCTGTCATTGTACTCTCTGGTACACGGTGCACATTTGTGTATCGCCGTGTACCGGCGACATGCTCTAGCACACGGTCGACTCCCCATTCCGTTAGGGACCGGCTGACACAGCCGGTCATTAACGGAGATCACCGTTGCCATAGCAACGCAGTTAGCGGTGACGTCACCGCTAACCGCGGCTCCGGGAATCACATGATCAGAGCACCGTTGCTATGGTAACTCGTCTGTCAGCGTTACCGCTGTTACCGCTAACAGCCAGCAGCACTAATCTCTCACAGAGTGAAGGCTTCACGGGAAGCAGCGTCTTCCCCCATGCAGCAGTGATAGAGCAGAGCTGCATTTGTTGAACGAGAAAGACAGAAGACCATGGATCGTGGAGGGCTGACAGGGGGTAATAAAGATGGAGTCTCTAATGTGTCTGTGTATTTATTTCTATTAAAGTATTTTTTTCTCTGTGTGGTGTCTTTTTTTAACCCTTTATTGGAGATTCTTAATGGCCGGGTCCTGGCTTAATGCTAGCTACTTAAACAAAGCTAGTATTAACTCATTATTACCCAGCAAGCCACCCGGCTTCAGGGCTGTTGGAAGAGTTAGATACAGCGCCAGATGATGGCGCTTCTATGAAAGCGCCATTTTCTGGGGCGGCTGCGGACTGCAATTCGCAGCAGAGGCGCCCAGAAACCTCGGGCTAACCTGTGCTGCGGATTCCAATCCCCAGCTGCCTAGTTGTACCTGGCTGGATACAAAAATGGGGCGAAGCCCACGTCATTTGTTTTTTAATTATTTCATGAAATAAGTGAAATAATTAAAAAAAACGGGCTATTTTTGGTTCCCAGCCGGGTACAAATAGGCAACTGGGGGTTGGAGGCAGCCCGTGGCTGCCTGCTGTACCTGGCTAGCATACAAAAATATGGCGAAGCCCACGTCATTTTTTTGGTGGGCAAAAACTTCTGCATACAGTCCTGGATGGAGTATGCTGAGCCTTGTAGTTCTGCAGCTGCTGTCTGCTCTTCTCCATACAGACACACAGCAGCTGCAGAACTACAAGGCTCAACATACTCCATCCAGGACTGTATGCAGGAGTTTTTTGCCCCCTGAAAAAATTATGTGGGCTTCGCCATATTTTTGTATGCTAGCCAGGTACAGCAGGCAGGTACGGCTGCCCCCAACCCCCAGTTGCCTATTTGTACCCGGCTGGGAACCAAAAATAAAGGGAAGCCCTTTTTTTATTATTTCATGAATTTCATGAAATAATTAGAAAACAAATGACGTAGGCTTCGCCCCATTTTTGTGTCCAGCCAGGTACAACTAGGCAGCTGGGGATTGGAATCCGCAGCACAGGTTGGCCTGAGCTTTCTGGGCTCCACTGCTGCGAATTGCAGTCTGCAGCCGCCTCAGAAAATGGCACTTTCATAGAAGCGCCATCTTCTGGCGCTGTATCCAACTCTTCCAGCACCTGCCTGCTATACCTGGCTAGCATACAAAAATATGGCGAAGCTCACATCCTTTTTTTGTAGTTTTTTGGCAAAAAAATAAAAAATGCTTCCCTGGATTTTCCATTGCCAGTGAAGGTAACACCAAGCAGTGGGGGTTAGCAGCCAGTAGCTGCTTGGATTACCCTTAGCTAGCAATACAAAAAATGCAGCGGGAGCCCATATATATTTTTTTTTAACTATTTATTTAAATAACTAAAAACAAAATGGGCTTCCCTGTATTTTGATTGCTCGACATCACAGTGCTGTAAAAATAAATCTTTAAAAAAAATGACGTAGCGCTCCGCGGTATTTTTGATTCTCAGCGCAGATAAAGCAGACAGCTATGGGTTGCCACCCCCATCTGCCTGCCGTTACCTTGGTTGGCAATCAAAATACAGGGAAGCCCATTCATTTTTTCTATTTAAAAAATAGTTAAAAAAAAAATGACGTTGGGTCCCCCCATTTTTGATAGCCAGCTAGGGTAAACCAGACGGCTGTAGCCTGAAAACCACAGCTGGCAGCTTTACCGTGGTTGGGGATCCAATGTGGAGGTCCCCCCAGGCTCTTTTTTTTATAATTATTTTATAAATATTAATAATTACACAAAAAAAGTAGGGTACCCCTCAAATTGGATCACCAGCCAAGGTAAAGCGGACAGCTGTGGTCTGGTATTCTCAGGGTGGGAAGGTCCATAGTTATTGGGCCTTCACAGCCTAAAAATAGCAGGCCGCAGGCACCCCAGACGTGGCGCAAACACTAAAAGCGCCAATCCTGGCGCTTCACCCCAGCTCATCCCGTGCCCTGGTGCAGTGGCAAACGGGGTAATAAATCGGGTTGATACTAGCTGTAAAGTCACCTGAGATCAAGCCCAGCAGTTTGTGATGTCACGGCGTCTATTAGATACCCAACATCATAAACTGTCAGTACTAACAAAAAAAAATCGACAAAAGAAATTTATTTGAAAAAACAGTCCCCAAAACATTCCCTCTTTCACCAATTTATTGTAAGAAAAAAAATAAAGGGGTCCCACGACGACTCTGGACCGTCTAGAATATGGGGGGAGACACTCAGGGAACGTATCCCCCATTTTCTAGGAGTGCAGACCCATCATGTGAGGAGTGTGGGTGTAATGAATCTGCACTCACTCTCCCCGGGTCCACAGCAGCAGAGTCCATGTCGTAATGGTTGCTACCAAAGCTGCAATGCCCTACTCATGAGGTAAGGGCATGCCTAATCAGGAGAACTATTCTACATTTCCAAATATTGGTATTTGCTGATATTATTGCTATTCCACCTACTATATATTGGGGATAGGATCTTGGAGATGGAATACCCCTTTAAGTCCAGTTATCCAGCTGAATGAATACTTAACAACAGAGCTCGCTATTTAGATGTGTTTTCTTGTGGCGTATAACGGACTCTCATGTTTGGTAGTCGTTCAGCAGGGAAACTATAAAAGCAAATTCCTCCATTTGGAAATGTAGTATATAGCTCTCCTGATTAATTATGTTCCTTACCTCATGAGCAGGGCATTGCAGTAATAATAATAATTTATTCATTTATACAGCGTTATTAATTCCATAGCGCTGTATGTCTTTGGAGTGTAGGAGGAAACCGGAGTACCCGAGGGAAACCCACGCAAACACGGGGAGAACATACAAACTCCTTGCAGATGGTGTCCTTGGTGGGAATTGAACCCAGGACCTCAGCGCTGCAAGACTGCAGTGCTAACCACTGAGCCACCGTGCTGCCCATTTAGCTTACAGATGCATAACCACCACTCACTGTGTCTGAACACAGGAAGCTGAGCTGACAGCCGCTCTGTGCATGCGGCAGCGTCTATTGTGAAGGAGAGGGCCATGGGGGGATCAACACTGCACAGGTACCGTGGAACACCGGGGAACACCGGTGGGGTTATAGGGGGTGACCTGGCAGGGCCTGGGGAGGAGTTTTCTGTCGCATGTGTCATGGCACATGCGTCAGAAATCAGAGGAGTAGGGTGAATGCGGCCGGCGCGCTGCTGTGCGCGCGGCCATCTTGGATTTCTGGGGGGGCATCAGGGGGGGCACTTTGGCGACACCAGGGGACCAGAGGGGACCGGGGAGGAGATTTATCATGTTTGTTCATGCCAGATGGGAGATAAATAATTTTTTACCGACACTGTCATTTACTGTAACGTGATCATCGGTGTACGCTGTATACCTGTGATCACGTGAGCGGGGACCGGAAAAACCGTCCTGAATCATGATCTCCAGGGTCTCAGCTAGCCCTGAAACCCCGGAGATTTTCTGATGCCGTGGGGCGTTATTCACTTATTTCTGCCTGCTGTTTATAAACGGCAGATCAGAATAAGGCTACATTAACACGACCGATCCATTTTTGTGGTCTGCAAAAAACAGTCCGTTTTTTTTCACGGAGGCATCCGTGTGGCATCCATTTCCGTTCCGTAGACGGTCCGTATGTCATCTGTTTGTCATCCGTGTTCCTTCCGTTTTTTTTGTGTACTGCAAAAAAACTGAAGGAGGGAAAATACATAAATTTACCCAGGATCCATAGCTTCAGCCTACACGAGGTGGTCACATGTTCACTCCAGTGCCATTTTCTACTGCTTTTCACAGCGTAGAGCGCTCTGGTGATTGTTTTGTGCTTGTACACTTCATATCAGTCTTTTCTGTCATTATAATGGCGGAAAGACACATAATGTCCCACTCTCCTGCGTTTTGTAATTTTGCACCCTTTGGTGCCTTTCATGTGGCACTAAGGGGTGCTTAGCTTTGTATTTAGCCAAAAAAATGAAAAAAAAAATGACGTGGGGTTTTCCCTATTTTTGTAGCCAGCTAGGGTAAAGCAGACGGCTGCAGCCTGCAGACCACAGCTGGCAGCTTCACCTTGGCTGGTAATCCAAAACTGAGGGCACCCCACGCTGTTATTTTAAATTAAATAAATAATTTTAAAAAAAAAAACACTTAGGGGTCCCCCCAAAATTGGATCACCAGCCAAGGTAAAGCAGACAGCTGGGGTCTGATATTCTCAAACTAGGGAGGTCCATGGTTATTGGACTCTCCCCAGCCTAAAAATAGCAGGCCGCAGCCGCCCCAGAAGTGGCGCATCCATTAGATGCGCCAATCCTGGTGCTTTGCCCCAGCTCATCCTGTGCCTTGGTGCGGTGGCAAACGGGGTAATATATGGGGTTAATACCAGATGTGTAATGTCACCTGGCATCAAGCCCTGGGGTTGGTGAGGTCAGGCGTCTATCAGATACCCGACATCACCAACCCAGTCAGTAATAAAAAAAAATAGACGACAAACACATTTTTATTTGAAAAACACTCCCCAATGCATTCCCTCTTTAACCAATTTATTAGAAAGAAAAACAAATCCAGGTCCGGTGTAATCCAAGGGGTTGCCATGACGATCCACACTGTCCCAGTCAATGAAGAGCAGGATGTTCCCCATTGGCTGGGAGAGCAATGCAGTGACTTGAGCTAACATCAATAGGTCAGCCCAGGTCACTGCAGGGGATGACAATTGCTGCTGTCAGCGAGCTACATTACCTGCGCTGATCTCCTGCACTGCTGACAGCACCTGTCACTGAGTTCAATGACCTTCACAGCCAAGTATCGCGAGAGGCTCATGACGTCACCGCTAGTCAGTCTCGGGTCGGAAGCGAGAGAAGGTGATGTGACAAGCGGCGGCCATGGAGGACAGTGACAGCGCTGAGGTCGGGACTTCATCACCGCAGGTAAGCCGAGCGAGACCATGTGTGCAGAGTGCCAGGTGGGCGGAGCCTAGCGGGACCATGTGTGCAGAGTGCCAGGTGTGCAGAGTGCCAGGTGGGCGGAGCCTAGCGGGGAAATGTGTGCAGAGTGCCAGGTGGGCAGAGCCTAGCGGGACCATGTGTGCAGAGTGCCAGGTGGGCGGAGCCTAGCGGGACCATGTGTGCAGAGTGCCAGGTGGGTGGAGCCTAGCGGGACCATGTGTGCAGAGTGCCAGGTGGGCGGAGCCTAGCGGGACCATGTCTGCAGAGTGCCAGGTGGGCGGAGCCTAGCTGGACCATGTGTGCAGAGTGTCAGGTGGGCTGAGCCTAGCGGAACCATGTGTGCAGAGTGTCAGGTGGGCTGAGCCTAGCGGGACTATGTGTGCAGAGTGTCAGGTGGGCTGAGCCTAGCGGGACCATGTGTGCAGAGTGTCAGGTGGGCTGAGCCATGTGTGCTGGCGGCGGAGTGTGAAGTGGGTGGAGCCTAGCGGGGTCATGTGGCGCTGAGGACGTCAGTGTCATGGACTGCATGGCTGGGGACAGGTGAGAGTGTGTGTGTGTGTGTGTGTGTATGTATGTGTACATGCCGCGTGCAGGAGGGGGCGGAGCGAGCTGAGCGGGTAAGTGTCAGCTTCCTGCACACGTAACTAGGATAAATATCGGGTTACTAACCAAAGCGCTTTGCTTGGATACCCGATATTTATCCTGGTTACCAGCTTCTGGCAGGCTGCCAGCGATGGCTCCTGCACACTGTAGCTGTAAAAAGCCCTGCTTTTTGCTGCTAGAACCGTTCTCGAACGTAACTAGAACTATCGAACTTTAGCTAAAAGCTCGAGTTCTAGTTCGATCTAGAACAGTCCCCAAAATCACTCGAACCGCGAACTGGAGAACCGCGAACCGCGCTCAACTCTAGCCCTGACACAGCCCGCAGCTACCACCGTCCCCTTCATCCATGTGCAGCAGGCGCAGACATTGCCTGGCAATCTCTGTTCCATCTTCCAGGCCACCACAGTCCTCATCATCTGCGTGCAGCTGCCATCGCCCGCCAACTTCCATTCCATGTGAGTCCTCCAAATGTTCCCTCTGGTCAAAACAACTCTACGGTTAGTTCCATTCAAGTCCCCATTCCGGAATAGAGAGATAAGGATGCTTTACACGCTGCGACATCGCTAACGATTATCGTCGGGGTCATGTCGTTAGTGACGCACATCCGGCGCCGTTAGCGACATCGCAGCATGTGACACCGATGAGCGATGATCAACGAGCGCAAAAACGTGAAAAATCGTTGATCGTTGACACGTCATTCATTTCCTCAATATCGTTGCTGCTGCAGGTATGATGTTGTTCGTCGTTCTTGCGGCAGCAGACATCGCTATGTGTGACACCGCAGGAATGACGAACATCTCCTTACCTGCGTCCACCGGCAATGAGGAAGGAAAGAGGTGGGCGGCATGTTCCGGCTGCTCATCTCCGCCCCTCCTCTGCTATTGGACGGCTGCCGTGTGATGTCGCTGTGAAGCCGCACGAACCGCACCCTTAGAAAGGAGGCGGATCACCGGCCAGAACGACGTTGCAGGGAAGGTAAGTCCATGTGATGGGTGTTAGCGATGTTGTGCGCCACGGGCAGCGATGTGCCCATGTCGCACAACCGATGGGGGCTGGTATGCTCGCTAGCGATATCTGTACCGATATTGCAGCGTGTAAAGTACCCTATAGAGATTTATTTTAGAAGAACTTGGACTCAAGTGGAACTAACCATACAGTACTCTGGCCAGGGGTGAACAGCACACACAGAACTTAAGTTACTGGACTGGGCCATCACAAGTACTTACCTCCCGGACGACCTCGCTGTGGGTTGCGAACATCCTCTTTCTGAAGGGGGAGATACGTTCGGCGTCACAGCGATGTCACACAGCCGCCAGCCAATAGTAGCGGAGGGGCGGAGATGAGCTGGACGTAACATCCCGCCCACCTCCTTCCTTCCGCATTGCCGGCGGCCGCAGGTAAGCTGTGTTCGTTGTTCCCGGGGTGTCACACGTAGCGATGTGTGCTGCCACGGGAACACTGAATAACCGGAGCACAGAAGGAGGTCCAACATTTTGAAAATGAACGACATGTCAACGAGCAACAGTAAGGTGAGTATTTTTGCTCGTTCACAGTCGTTCGGAGGTGTCACACGGTACGACATCTTTAACGATGCCGGATGTGTGTCATGAATTCCGTGACCCAGATGACATATCGCACGATATATCGTACCGTGTGACGCCGGCATAAAGAATCTGCATCTGGGATTATGATTAAATGACTTTTCTCTAGACGTTGTGGATGCCCCCTTGTCTCTGGCACAGGCCTAGGTGTAAAAAGATCATTAGAAAGGTCTCAGTACTGTCCCCTTATATATTTGTACATTGTTATAAGATCACCCCTAAGCTTTAGTTTTTCCTAACTGAATAACCCCAAGTTTGATACCCTGTCTTTATTTTGCAGTCCACCCATTCCCTTAATAACTTTGGTTGCTTTTCTTTGCATCGGCTCTAGTTCAGTTATGTCCTTCTTATACACTGGAGACCAAAATTGTACACAGTATTCTAATTGTGACATTATAGGGGAAAAACTATGTTCTTAACATACCGTATTTTTCGGACTATAAGACGCACCGGGCCATAAGACGCACTCTGGTTTTAGAGGAGAAAAATAGGAAAATACAATTTTAAGCAAAAAATGTGGTCATGACACATTGTTATGGGGCGAGGATCTGCTGCTGACACTGTTATGGGGGTAATGTCCCCAAATTCTCTACTAAGGTACCCCATCCTGGTAATGATCCTCCTGCCTTGATTATGATCCCCGTCCTTGCATATATGTCCCTCATCCTTTTATATATTCCCATCCTGCTATATACCGCCATCATGGTATAGCCCCCATCCTGCTATATACTGCCATTCTGCTATATACTGCCATCCTGCTATATACCGCTATCCTGGTATATGCCCTCATCCTGCTATATATTGTCATCCTGGAATATGCCCCCATCCTGCTTTATGCTGCCATCTTGCTATATACCCTCATCCTGCTATATACCCCCATCCTTCTATATACTGCCATCCTAGTATATGCCCCCATCTTGCTATATACCACCATCTTGCTATATACTGCCATCCTGGTATATCCTCTCATCCTGGAATATGCCCCCATCCTGTTATATACCGCCATCTTGCTATATGCCCCCATCCTTCTATATACTGCCGTCCTGCTATATACTGCCATCCTCCTATATAGTGACATCCTGGTATATGCCCTCATCCTGCTATATTCCCCCATCCTGCTATATACCCCCATCATGCTATATACTGCCATCCTGGAATATGCCCTCATCCTGCTATATAACCCCATCCATCGTGCTATATAACCCTATCCATCCTGATCTATACCCCCATCCATCCTGCTATATACCCCCATCCATCCTGCTCTACACCCCGATCCATCCTGCTATATACCCCCTTCCATCCTTCTATGTGGCCTGTATCCTGTGGCACACAAAAAAATAAACGTTTATACTCACCTTTCCTCGCTCCATGCAGCATCGCTCCTTCTCCTGTCAGTGCCGGCAGCAGCGCCACTGACCTGTGTGGAGCCGTCACCATTGTCTGCAGCATCGCTTGTCCTCCTGTCTGCTTGTCAGCTGACCTGTGTGGAGACTAGCGGTTCGCACAGTGATGACGTCATCACTGTGCTCACCGCTCTCTACACACAGATCAGCTGTCAGGAGGACGAGCGATGCTGCAGACAATGGTGACGGGTGAGTATACTGATTCACTGCACCCCGCGCTGATGATGATACGCGAGGGGCAGTGAGTACAGCCGCACATGATCAATTCAGGCTGTAGTTGCCAGGGGTGATCATGCGGGCCGGCTGTTAATTATACGCGCACAATTATGCATGCCCATCATCCCGCCCACCTGTCAGCACCAGTTTCAGTGCTGAGGGATGATGGGTCGGAGGATGGGCGTGCATATGAAATGAGCAGGCCCACGTGGTCATGGCAGGCTACTACAGCCTGCTCATGCCACCGATGACCTGCTCCACTGCAGCACCCTCATTCCCCGCAGCCACATTCAGACTATAAGACGCACCCCCAACTTTCCCCCAACATTTCGGGGATAAAATGTGCGTCTTAAAGTTTGATAAATACGGTAAGCATCTGTGTCTCTTTTAATGCTTCCCATTATTTTATTAGTCTTGGCAGCAGATGCCTGGCATTGGTCACTAAAGTTAAGTTTGCCATCCACCCATACACCCAAGTCTTTTTCAGTGACAGTTTTACCTGAAGTTTTACCATTTAGTACATACAGTTGTGTTCAAAATAATATCAGTCCAGTATGACAAACCGTATTATTCACTGTTTTTGCTATAAATTATATTACCATATATCAAACAATGTATCAGTTGGTGGAATAGAAAACCACCAGACTCAGTATTCATGATCTGTAGATTTTTGAGTCTGTGTATTTGAATAATTAATTGAAGGGGGGAGGGTGTTAAAAATAATACCAGTGATGAGTTACATTAGTGAGGTCAATCATCTTGTGAAGAAACCAGTGTGTATCAGGTGGCCCTTATTTAAAGCTGAAGCCTGCACATGTACAAGCATTTCTCCTTGAAAGCCTCAGAAATATGGGTTGTCCAAGACATTGTTCAGAAGAACCGCGTACTTTGATTAAAAAGTTGATTGGAGAGGGTACAATTTATAAAGAAGTGCAAACAATGATCGGCTGTTCAGCTGAAATGATCTCCAATTAGGTCGGAACGATCAAGGACGTAGGGCCCGAGGGTCCAGGGGGCTCAAGGACCTCAACCAGTGGCACACCACCAATGGTGGCAAGCCACGCATTTGCTATTGGGCCCAGTGCCAGCACTGCCAATGCTCCCCCCTTGCGGGCACCCCGCCAAGGATTGTGTACCGCCCCAGGGCTCAGCCGGCAGCCGAGCCGCTCGGGTCCGGGCTCATTTGGTGGGTGGCTCGAGCGCCTCCGGACACGGGGGTCACATCGCTCTGAAAGGAGGCTGGTGCTACGTGAGTGGATTTCGGTAGGGAGGTTCTCGGCCGTGGTGTTTAGGGATGTAAGTTTGTGACGCCACCACGGGTTGTGGTGAGTGTGGACACCACCGCTGCCGTTAACTAGACTCCCGGGGATGGTATTGTGCAGCCTGGTGTTGACCCCTCCATGGGCAGCGGGTGATGGTCCTGGGGCCAGGTGGTTGCGAGGTGCGGGCGTGTTAGTGCGGTGCGATGCGCAGCCCGAGGGCACTGTTGTACTCACTATGACAGATACACCGGAGCCTCTGGTAAACCAAAAGGATGGTGGTCGGTGCTCGCAGCCGGCTGCATCTGGTCCCCGACCCGGTTTGGTGGTTCCCGCCTTTCTCTTGCACCTTGTTTTTGTAGATTTTGACTGCCTACGCCTCAGCGACGGTAGTCCGCTCCCCGACTTTATGTGTCGGGGAACCTGTTTGCCCACAGGCGCTGGCCCGTGGGATCTCTCTGCCAGTGCGGTGGCTTTCTATCACCCTCGGTGGGCTGTTGCCGTCTTTCGGGTCTTGGGACGGGAAAGCACCTAAGGTCCAGACCTCAATCAGTAAATTCGACGAGGTCCAGTGGCTTCAGGGCCTCGTTCTGGGTCCGAGTACCCCTCCTGGTGCTCCGGTTTCAAGTTGGTTCCCCGATTCGGTACCAGTGGGCCACTACCCTGTCCCAGTCCGTTACGGTTCCAGCAGCCGTCTTCCCGGCTCCTGCAGGTGGCAACCACCATCTGCCTCCTGGTCACAGGGTATCTGGGCTACGACCCAGATCCCTGACAGACGTTTACACTTTGCTGCTACTCCCTTTCACCTCCAAAACTGATCTGTTTTTGCTTTTCCCACCTCAGGCTATCTGAACTCCTCGGTGGGCGTGGCCAACTGCCTGGCTCCGCCCCCTGGTGTGAACGTCAAGACCTGAGAGGGGTGACTCAGGGTTTTTAGGTTGGCTGGGGCTACCTTGTTAGGGGATGGGTGTTTGTGCAAGGGCCTGTCTGTGACTACCTGGCTAGTCCAGGGCGTCACACTCACACTCTCAATTGTATCAGCACCACAGATGCTGATACAATTGAAAGCAATGATGAGAGAGTGAGCGTCGTGCTCCGTCTCTCATCATTCTACACTCTGTCTGTGGCACTTTGACAGTTCAGCACAGCAGAGCACGATGACGTCACTACTGTGCACCTGCTGTGCTGGGATGTGCAGAGCGGCAGAAAAGTGGATGCACTGAGGAGACAGGAGCAGCGGGGGAATGAGGAGAAGTGAGTGACTATATGTATTTAATCACGGTGGCCAGATGACTAAGGGGGTGCATTAAACGATATGGGGGTTGTATGCTAGTCTATGGAGGAATATGGGGGTACATAATGGTATATGAGGGCTCCCTAATAGTATATGGGGCCTATATAATACTATATGGGGGCTACATAATACTATATGGGGCTACATGATACTATATGGGGCCTACATAATACTATGTGGGGGCTACATAATACTATATAGGAGCTACATGATACTATATGAGGACAGATTTTGAGTATATAAAGACAAATTCAGACACTGCTATTTTCTGGAAGAGCCCAATGTTCATTTTTTGATGTTTTCTGTAAAGGAGTTAAAATTATATACATTTCTCTGCATGTTTTGCTTTGGAAAACTGTGTGCAGTGTTCACAATGCATGGAAATAAGAACTATTATAAAGATTTTGGGCTAAACTCATGTTTTTGAACACACTGCTATTATTTTGAGCACAACTGTAATTGTATATTTCCTATGCCAAAATGCACAAACTTACATTTATCCACATGAAACTTCAATTGCCATTTCTCAGCCCAAGCCTCCAGGTTACACAAATCCTTCTGTAATATTAAATTATCTTCCTCTGTGTTGATTAGATTGCAGTCTAGTTTCATCGGACATAGATCCAATAGTTGTCTGCTCCTGGCCGTGCCTGCTCGCTGTCCTGTCTTATCCACTTCTTTCAGGGCTCATTCAGACCCTTGGATTAACAGTACATGTGATCTATGAGTTCCAAACAGACAGCAGACAACAGACCACAGATAAACCAAAGTAAATGAATAAGCTACTTTACATGGACCTTCATGTGGACCTTCACGTGGACTTTCACATGGACCTTCACGTGGACCTTCACGTAGACGTTCACATGGACATTCACGTGGATGTTCACGTGGACCTTCACGTGGACTTTCAAGTGCACCTTAACGTGCAGCTGGGAGTACTCGGGGGCGATGGAGTGGGCAGCCAGGTATTTAACCCCTCCACGGGTAGGGGGGAATGCCCCAGGGCTCAGTGATGGTGACAGGGATGTGCCGTTGGGGAGGTAAGGGTCACTTGCGTACTCACTCAGTCCAATAATGCTGACACTGACAACTTAGTAAACCAAAGTTCTGGACACCGCTGCCGCTAAGGGGGAGCACGTTTGGGTTCCGTTTCTGCTGGTGCTGCCTGATGATCTGTGACTTTTCCCTTGGCACCTTGTTCTCTTCTTAGTTAGTCCCTATAGCTTGAAACTAGTCGGGTCCCGCTCCCCAGTGTGGCTAACTGTGGGAGTTTGCTCTTAGGGTTCACACTTGGGATTTCCTAGACCGTTTTAGTGGAAAGTCCGATCCCTCTCATTGCGCTAGTACCACGATTTTGGAGCGGGTGGACAGCGGATCTTGAAAGCTCCGTTCTCGTCAGGTGAATTGTCAGGTTGCCTGAAGCTACTCCCTGACCTAGGGTGCACGTATCCCGTCTTGCCCTGGTCCCAGCCCGGTGATGGTACAAGGCCGCCGGCTGTCCTCCATGACAAGGCCGTGCCCCTTGTCACGATCCCCTGCGACCGGGGGTCCAGCTCCTACCAAGCCTAGACCAACATCTGCTACCTAGTACTTCCAAGGAGCCCAGCTCCTAACCTCCTCTCTCCTTCACTTCCAACACACTACTCTGTCAAACACCTGACACTCCCCTCAACCAACCCCCCAAGTGGGCGACCCTATTCCACTCAGGCCGTCCACTGGTGTGTCTGGTGGGTGTGGTGCAGAGTGTTCTTAGGATTTTGATTAGCTGGTTTTGGCAACACCATTGGTTAGGGACCCGTAACCAAGGAGGAGGTGGATATTGCACAGAAGGGCAGATTGCACAATACCCTGTGACAACCTGATAGGCCAGGGCATCACAATCATATATGAAATTAGATTTTTTTAATGGGGCTTTAGAGAGGGGTTGAAGTAAGGGAACATCCACAGAAGCTCAGTGTACAGGTGAGAAAGAATCCAAGGATTCAGAAAGTTCACATCACACAGACTGTAAAATATGACAGTGTGGATAGGAAGAAAAGCACACACATACTGTAGATGGAAACTGGATACCACACAACGGAGAAACAGGACATTCTGGTATCCTCCATTTTGATACAGGTAAAATATATCTTTGTACGATATATACAAAGATATATTTTACCATGTGTCACAACGGAGAAGAGCAGTCTCATGAGCTATGGAAGAGGAAATCCGTCCAGCAATAGGCAAATTACTGAAAACTGGGAAAAAAGTCTGAGAACATTCAGGAAATAGCAGTAAGTTGTAAATTAAATATTAGAGTCTGAAGATTACAGCCTGAAATGTAGTGCAACTATTTATCTCAATGTCTCAGATTAGCAAAACATTTTTCTCGAAAACAACACAATTATTGCCATGGGTGTGATGGGATAACTAGGAACAGGGGACACTAAACTGACCCTCAGGCTAGGGAAACCCTAGCTGACCCTGATCCCAAAGGTACGTCTGAAGGTGACGATGTTTGGGCCGCCTTCCTTACCCTACTCCTGAACAACGCTGGTCTAGTGGCCCCCCCTCCCTCCACCCAGGAAATGGCCATGTCAGGGGAGATTAATCCCACACAAATAAACAGATGGGGAAAAAACAAAACTCAAACTCACAGCAATCACAGAGGTGTAGACAATACATGATCAGGAGGAAACTAATGGAAGTAATTAGACAACAAGAGTATTTCCACAACAGACCAACCAGCGCACAGAAGTTCACCAGCAACAGGATAATAAAGCACAAGGACAGGGATAGCATAAGCTATCATCAGCATGGAAGAACAGGCTCCAACATCTTGAAAAGGGCAGAAGCGACTGTGATAGGTCTCCTGCAACATGTGACTGAAGCAGTAATCCACAAGCTAGCAGAAATTAACTCCTGCAAGCCCGATTACTAACAAAAGCACAGCTGTCTACGCCAGAGCCGGTCTGTGCAACTCAAAAGCATCATGTGGAGTGTCTGACTCTGATGTGTGAATAGTGTCAAATGTAGTCCAGACACTCAGTGAGTCTTGACTCAGACACAGTGTGACAATTATTGCCTATATCTGGTATTACATTTTAGTTTATAGTAAATGCAACTGAGTTGTAATACCCGTAGCATCTCATGAACAAGGGGAACAGAGACCCTGACTCTTTAAAGCAATTTCACCAGAATTCTGGTGTAAATTACTTTTACAAATGCCAAAAATTTGGCACAACTTGGAGGTGGGGTGCAATAGGGGCATGGCAAGGGCATGATACCATGGCTTGTCTAGCTCATGACCAACTGTGAAGTTCCTTATGCCAGAACTCTTACTCTAGTCAGGCATTAGTGTAAGACTCCTGGTGTAGTATGCCACTTAGCAGATGCTCCTAATTAATGATGAACCTCGTGTGGCGCCCTGAGGCTCCAGTCACCACTGAGTATTGCACCTTATTTAAGGTGCGATATTCACCTCGGGTAAGGAGGGAGTTAATCACCGGTGTTCCACATTCACACTTTACATACAGCTTAGGAGCCTTTCCAAAGGGGGGAATGGCTCAGGGTAGATAGGGGGGTGGCCATCACGAGGCATGGGACTTCCCTGGTCACTGAAACCAGCCACCTGGGGGGCGGGTTCCACTTGGGGTAGAAGTAGGAGCAAACTCACACAATCTTCAGTCAGTCTACCCGGGACACCAGTTCTGGGACATGACACCAGTTCTGGGACATGACACCATCACCTCACTTCACGAGGCCTGCGGTTTGGAGAGGAGCGCTCAGCCCAGGTTCCTCACGGCTGGAAGGGCAACTCTGATAAAGGACTTTCTTCTTTCAAACACTGGTGACTGCTTCTGACTTATCCGAGGTCGACGAGGCACATCACAGCGAGTGACCAGTACTACCCAGGCGAGCGACGCAAAGAGTGAGTAAAGACACCTGGAACCGCAGCATCTGACTTAGACTCTTATTACCGGCACCGGTGCCACACGCCTCGACGCCAAAGGCCATCGCCATCACTACTGCCCTCCTCAATATTCCTGGGGCCCGCTCCACCTGTAGAGAGCAATACCATCTTTGGCTGCTATTACCATCCGCCCCAGAGGACAGTGACAGCAGCGGCGACTAATCCCTGGCTGCGTACTGCAGGTAGCGTCACGACAATCTTCCAATTACAACCCCCATCATCCTCCCTCCTTATTGGTGTACACCTCGGGGCACGAAGCCGGGCAGGCCACCACGACATCCCAGATCACCACACCGGCCCGGTGACGAGTAACTCAGGTACGAGACCCGTTCCTGATTCACCCTGCCCCATGGGTGCTACACTTTCACCTCTTCATGAATCAGGAGCACCTAACTCCACCACACCCTCATCAAGACCGGCACAGTTTCTAAAATATGGAGCAGACCTTTTTTCTAATATCAGAAAAGCTGTTTAAACCGCAGTGCATAAAAACCTGTCAACTGACCTTGATGTTTATTCTCTGTGATGGGAAATTGGATTATTATAGACAAAAGGTCACTGTGACTGTCAGTGTTTGCACAGCGTGATCACATCATTACGTCCCTATAGATGCTAAGTCAGTACTTTGTTTAAATATTTACTTGTGGATGATTACTAATTTTTCCAAGAACAATAAACCACATTGATGTGAAATTCGCAGCCTGTCAATTTGTGCTGTGGATATCGCCACGGATTCTACACTGAAGTCTGCAATGGAGAGGTCTCATGCAGGGGCGGACGTATCAGGGGGTACGAGTGTGACGCCCCTGGACTATCAAGTCGTCACAGGGTATTGCACAATCTGCTCTCCCGTGCAGTATCCACCTCCCTCTTGGTTATGCGTCCCTAACCAAATGGTGTTGCCTACATCAGCTAATCAAATCCTAGATACACCCTGCACCACACCCACCAGACACACCAGTGGACGGCTTGAATGGAATAGAGTCGACCAACTGGGGGGTCAGGGAGGGGAGGTGAGAAGTGTAGTCAGTGAGTCAGAGTAAGTCGGAGAGAGAGTTGGGGAGTGGTGGTGAGAGTAGCCCTCGAGTTGTGAGGAGCTCTGAGGAGGTCTGGAGCGGGGACTCCCTTAAGGAAACTGTCTAGGTGGCAGACGGTGGTCTGGGCCTAGAGGAGTTGGACCCCCAGTCGCAGGGGATTGTGGCAAGGGACTTGGGTCTGTCGAGCAGGACAGCCAGTGGCCTTGCACCATCACCGGTCTGGGACCAAGGTACGACTGGGTACGTGGACCCTAGGTCGGAGAGTAGCTGCATTCAACCCGATAATTTACCCGTGGAGAACGAAGCCTTCAAGATTCGTTGCCAACCGCTCCAAAATCGGGACACTAGCGCAACGAGGGGGATAGTACTTTCCATCCAAAACGGTCCAGAAAATCCCAAGAGTGAGCCCTGAGAGCAAGCTGCCACACTTATCCACAGTGGGGAGCGGGACCTGGCAAGTTTCACACTACCGGGACCACCAGAGAAGTAAACTTAGTTCCAGGAGGCAGGTCACAGATCACTAGGCAACATCATTGGGGACGGTACACAAACTAGCTCCCCTCAGCGGCAGCGGTGTCCAGAGACTTGGTTTATGCAGTTGTCGGTGTCTGCTTAATGGACTGAGTGAGTACAAAAGTGATCCCTGCATCCCACGGCCTTGTCCCCACACCGAGTCCCGGGGCATTCCCCCCTACCCGTGGAGGGTCACACTGGCTGCCCCATTCCATCATCCCCGGGTACTCCCAACTGAAGCGGTGGTACTCGAAATTACCACATACCACGGGTGGCGTCACAAACTCTAAAAATCCCTTGTAAATACCCCCTTCATTTGAGTGGCCGCATGACCCCCCGGCTCCGGAGACCCTCGAGCCACTGAGAACCCGGATCCGAGCAGCTCGGCTGCTGGCACGGGGACGGCACACGAGTGTTAAGGGGGCCACATCCAGTTCCAAAGCTTTAATAATGGGAAACAACATGTGCAAAGATGAAAGAAAAAAAGAAGAAAGGTCAGTCTGTCCGGAAAAAAAAATATCTGATCCATCTTGCTCAGGAGGTTGAAAAAGAGAAAGCAGTTTTGTCTTTTGTTGACACTTTATTGTTTACAAAACTATGGATCTTGTTCACTACAGTGTTTAAATAGGAAACTTGTACTGCCCTCTTCTGGGTGAACGTCTGAACTACACAAACCTGCAGCCTTTACACTGTATATTTCTCTTCTAGACTTTATATGATTTTTACATTAAAATCACTTCCATCCGTTACTCATTCTTTCCATTATAGATTTACAAAGCAATGTTTACAAACATATGAATAATGTAACAATGACCTTCAGCCAATGTCTACTAATAACTGACAAATAAATGCAAAACTGCTGTTGTCTCACGCTTGTGTGCTTTGTTCTTTTTAGAGAGACTCCCTTAGGGGTACTGCTGCTTTCTGCCCTAAGATAAGCTGCTATCAATAGGGGAACAATGTGCAGTCATAATCTTATGTAGATATACTGTATATAGGTGCCCATTGTTTGCTGTCGATGCTAATAACCCTTTGTGACTGACACAAACCACAAACCAAAGAAATAAACCGTGTGCAGAATTATTAAGCAAGTTGTATTTTAGAGGATTTTTTTTTATTATTGATCAATAACTATGTTCTCAATCAATCCAAAAGACTCATAAATATCAAAGCTTAATATATTTGGAAGTTGGAGTGGTTTTTTTTTTTTAGATTTGGCTATCTTAGGCCTGAAACACACATCCGTGAAACACGTGCGTGTTTGGTCCGTTTCCGTGTATACTGAAGACACTGCCAAACGTGCACCAATGTTATTGTATGATAAAAGCTCCACGTGCGTTTTTGATGCATGTCCGTTTGTCCGTGTCCGTGATCCGTACCTGTGTGCGTTTTGCACGGCAGCATGTCCGTTTTCTGCACGCAACACGCAGCACAGACCCAATGAAAGTCAATGGGTCTGTGCGCACGTCCGAGTGACACGGACGCATCTCTGTTTGCTCCCTGTACGTTTTGTGCTTTTTTCATGTGATGTCGGTCTTTTTTCTTTTTCTGTTTCGTTCTCTCCCTCAGTCCGTCGGTCGGTCTCTATGTCTGTCGGTCGGTCTCTCTGTCTGTCTGTCCCTCTAGCTGTCTGTCGGTCAGTTCCCCCCCTCTCTCATACTTACCGTTCCCCGATCTCCGGCGCGGCTCTGCACGGCTGTTATAAAAACTTCGGCGACTTTTACTATTTTGAAAAAGCCGGCCGCCCATTAATCAATCTCTTATTCCCTGCTTTACCCGCCCACCGGTGCCTGTGATTGGTTGCAGTCAGACACGCCCCCCACGCTGAGTGACAGCTGTCTCACTGCACCCAATCACAGCAGCCGGTGGGCGTGTCTATACTGTGCAGTAAAATAAATAAATAAATAATTAAAAAAATGGCGTGCGGTCCCCCCCCATTTTAATACCAGCCAGATAAAGCCATACGGCTGAAGGCTGGTATTCTCAGGATGGGGAGCTCCACGTTATGGGGAGCCCCCCAGCCTAACAATATCAGCCAACAGCCGCCCAGAATTGCCGCATACATTATATGCGACAGTTCTGGGACTGTACCCGGCTCTTCCCGATTTGCCCTGGTGCGTTGGCAAATCGGGGTGATAAGGAGTTATTGGCAGCCCATAGCTGCCAATAAGTGCTAGATTAATCATGTCAGGCGTCTCCCCGAGATACCTTCCATGATTAATCTGTAAGTGACAGTAAATAAACACACACACCTGAAAAATCCTTTATTAGAAATAAAAAACACAAACACATTCCCTCATTACCAATTTATTAACCCCGACAAAGCCCTCCATGTCCGGCGTAATCCATGGACCTCCAGCGTCTCTTCCAGCTCTGCTGCATGGAGGTGACAGGAGCAGCAGAAGACACCGCCGCTCCTGTCACCTCCACGCAGCTAATGAGATGAGTAGCGCGATCAGCTTCTGTCAGTCAGGTAACACGCGGCCACCGCTGGATGCAGTGGTGGCCGCGGGTAACCTCAGTGACAGCTCAGCTGATCGCGCTACTCACCTCAGTTGCTGTGTGGAGGTGACAGGAGCGGCGGTGTATTCTGCTGCTCCGGTCACCTCCATGCAGCAGAGCTGGAAGCGACGCTGGAGGTCCGTGGATTACGCCGGACATGGAGGGCTTTGTCGGGGTTAATAAATTGGTAATGAGGGAATGTGTTTGTGTTTATTTCTAATAAAGGATTTTTCGGGTGTGTGTGTTTATTTACTGTCACTTACAGATTAATCATGGAAGGTATCTCGGGGAGACACCTGACATGATTAATCTAGGACTTATTGGCAGCTATGGGCTGCCAATAACTCCTTATTACCCCGATTTGCCAACGCACCAGGGCAAATCGGGAAGAGCCGGGTACAGTCCCAGAACTGTTGCATATAATGTATGCGGCAATTTTGGGCGGCTGCTGACTGATATTGTTAGGCTGGGGGGCTCCCCATAACGTGGAGCTCCCCATCCTGAGAATACCAGCCTTCAGCCGTATGGCTTTATCTGGCTGGTATTAAAATGGGGGGGGACCGCACGCCGTTTTTTTTAATTGTTTATTTATTTATTTATTTTACTGCACAGTATAGACACGCCCACCGGCTGCTGTGATTGGGTGCAGTGAGACAGCTGTCACTCAGCGTGGTGGGCGTGTCTCACTGCAACCAATCACAGGCGCCGGTGGGAGAGAAAGCAGGGAATACGAGATTGTTTAATGAGCGGCCGGCTTTTTCAAATTAGAAAAAGCCGCCGGAGCAGTGTGAATGCCGTGCAGCACCGGTGATCAGGGATCGGTGAGTATGAGAGAGGGGGGGACACTTCAGCCACTCGGGGGATTAGTGGTTACTGGTGAATCCTTCACAGGTGACCGCTAATCAGTACACGGCACAGACAGAGCCGCGGCATGACAATGAAGTCGGGTGAAGTTCACCCGAGTTCATTCTCATCCCGCTACTCTGTCTTCCGACATGTAGTAACGACATTTTGCATCACACACGTACATTTCACACGGACAACACACACACATGTCAGTTATTTCACTCACGCACACACGGACATTCCACACGCACATACGGCTAGCATACGGGATACACACGCAGGCCACACATACCATAAAAACGGACCTAAAAAACGGAAAACGGACCCGAAAAACGGCCTGTTTTACACGGACGTGGTTTTCACGGATGTGTGTTGGAGCCCTTAGGAGGATATCTGTTTGTGCAGGTAACTATTACTGTGCAGAATTATTAGGCAACTTAATAAAAACCAAATATATTTCCATCTCACTTGTTTTTTTTCGCCAGGTAAACCAATATAACTGCACAAAATTTAGAAATAAACATTTCTGACATGCAAAAACAAAACCCCAAAAAATTAGTGACCAATATAGCCCCCTTTCTTTCTGATGACACTCAACAGCCGACCATCCATAGATTCTGTCATTGCTTGATCTGTTTACGATCAACATTGCGTGCAGCAGACACCACAGCCTCCAGACACTGCTCCGAGAGGTGTACTGTTTTCCCTCCCTGTAGATCTCACATTTTATGAGGGATCACAGTTTCTCTATGGGGTTCAGATCAGGTGAACAAGGTGGCAATGTCATTATTTTTTCATCTTTTAGCCCTTTACTGGCCAGCCACGCTGTGGAGTAGTTGGATGCATGTGATGGAGCATTGTCCTGCATGAAAATCATGCTTTTTTTTAAATGATACCGACTTCTTCCTGTACCACTGCTTGAAGAAGTTGTCTTCCAGAAACTGGCAGTAGGTCTGGGAGCTGAGCTTCACACCATCCTCAACCCGAAAAGGTCCCACAAGTTCATCTTTGATGATACCAGCCCATACCAGTACCCCACCTCCACCTTGCAGGCGTCTGAGTCGGAGTGGAGCTCTCTGCCCTTTACTGATCCAGCCTCTGGCCCATCAAGAGTCACTCATTTCATCAGTCTATAAAACCTTTGAAAAATCAGTCTTAAGATATTTCTTGGCCCAGTTTTGATGTTTTATGTTATGTTTATTGTTCAGAGGTGGTCGTTTTTCAGCCTTACTTACCTTGGCCATGTCCCTGAGTATGGCACACCTTGTGCTTTTTGATACTCCAGTAAAATTGCAGCTCTGAAATATGGCCAAACTGGTGGCAAATGGCATCTTGGCAGCTTCACGCTTGATTTTCCTCAATTCATGTTCAGTTATTTTGCGCCTTTTTTGCCCAACACGCTTCTGGCGACCCTGTTGGCTATATGTCATAAATTGCTTCATTGTTCGGTGATCACGCTTCAAAAGTTTGGCAATTTCAAGACTGCTACATCCCTCTGCAAGACATCTCACAATTTTGGACTTTTTAGAGCCCGTCAAATCTCTCTTCTGACCCATTTTGCCAAAGGAAAGGAAGTTGCCTAATAATTAAGCCCCCTTATATAGGGTGTTGAGGTCATTACACCGCACCCCTCCTCATTACAGAGATGCACATCACCTGATTTACTTAATTGGTAGTTGGCTCTCAGCCTATACAGCTTGGAGTAGCACAACATGTATAAAAAGTATCAAGTAATCAAAATACTCATTTGCCTAATAATTCTGCACACAGTGTAAATGGGCTGGCACTACTAAATAAAGCAGGTAAAAAGGGAACCTGTCACCAGGTTTTCCCCATATAAGTACAGCCAGCATATGTAAACTCTGTTACAGTATTCTAGAATGCTGTATATATGTATATATGTTCCCAAAATCCGTTGGAACTTTGCACGATAATGGAGTACAGATTCAACATTGACAGTAGCCAAAACATACTCTGGTTGCCACTCAAAGTCAGACTATAATGAAGACTATTCTGTCATTTTTTTAAAGATATTTTTACATATTTTATCTGAGTATACATTTCAAATAGGATTAGCTGAACCTATCCACGCTATAGAAGGACGTCCTGGTGGAGATATAACTGATTTACGAACATTAGGGATAAGGTACCAATATGTTTTTTTTTAATTCAACCTCAGGGGAAAACTATTCTTCTTGCAGAGACTGACAAACCAATCTGTTTGTCAGTGATGAGGAGTCGTATAGCTGCAATGCTCCTCTGGGAAATATTCAAATTGTCTCTTCAGGGAGGAAGGAGACGAACTCTAGTGCCACCTATTGGAGGTAGCAATCCTAAAAGTCAAAAGTGACTCTCCAACGAGCCTTTTCATATGACCTAGGATCATTCAGCCAGATCAGTCTCATACTTTGCACTGACGAGGGACAATCATCCCGAAACACCATGTCTGCAAATTGAGATTCTAATCTGGCATAAATCCTAGGTCATATGAAAAGCTCATTGGAGAGTCACTTTTGACTATTAGGATTGCTACTTCCAATAGGTGGTGCTAGAGTTTGTCTCCTTCCTCCCTGATGAGACAATTTGTTTAATTCAACCATAATTTTTACTGCAAATCTTTTAGTTAATGTCCCATTTTCAATGGCTCTCCTATGAATGGTTCTCCTAGTACTATTCCAGTATTCATCATGAATAATGAGCCTAATGCAACTCAACAAGGAACTCGAGCATTTTTCTGGGAAATATTCAAGAAAAATGCTTGGGTTCTCCCATTGACTTGCATTAGGTTCATTATTCGGGACGAATATCGGAATAGTACGGTACTAGGTATTCGATACGATTAACCTGAACCCAAATATTTTAGTATTCACTCATCACTAAAAATCAGCAGAGGCAAAAATGTAATTCTTTTACAATAGTGATGTGCATTTCTGTCATAATGCTAAGATTGATGACAGGATACAATTAGTATTTTGTCCTGATGTGGTTGTGCCACAAGCCACGTTTCCTAGTTCTTCCAGAGAACTGCTTAAGTGTCACACCCATAATGTTGCTTCTTTTGCTTCACACGACCCCTTCCGATTCTTCTCCTAAGGCCTAAGACACACGGCGTAAAAATCGTAGAGTGGAATGCAATAAAACATCGCATTCCACTCGGACCAATATTAGCCTGTGTGCCAGCACCCATGAGCGATTATTTTCTCAGCCCTAATCGGACCGAGAAAACAATCGCAGCATGCTGTGGTTGTAATGTGATCCTAGTTTCTCTCGCACCCATACAAGTCTATGGGGCGAGAGAAAAATCGCACTGCACTCGCAGTACACCGGTGTACCGCGAGTGCAGGGCGAGAATGGCAATAGCCGGCAACGGAGGAGAGAGGGAGATAAATCCCTCCCTCTCCTGCTTCCTGCCAGCCCACCCCTCCTCAGAGTCAGCCCTTCCCTCCACAGCACCGGCCCGCCCCTCCTCAGCGTTGGCCCGCCCTTCGCAGCTGAGGTCCGATGGCATGATCAGACCTCAGTCGCAGTGACACTTGCATGACACTCGGCTCCCGCTGTGCTGCCAGCATGAGACGAGTGTCATCCGGGGATCGCACTAGTCCCCCGTGTCGCCCTGGCCTAAAGGTGGTGCATTCATTTCTGCCATGAGGCTAGTTGTATTTTTCCTTGTTTGAATTATGGTCTTGATCTTAACTGGAGTTAGATTCAAATTCAGTGGTCAAGTAATCCACATTTCTTTTTTGTTGCCACTGATGTACATATCTATGATGTTTTGGTCTTCTAATATTCCAATAAATGAATTTCCCAAAGTTAGGCTATGTGCCCATGTGACAATGTACCCGCGGATTTTGCCGTGGAAAACCTGCTGATTTATCTGGATTTTCTAGATAAATCCGCAGGTTTCAGCATGTACAGACACTCCCCATGTTATCTTATGGGACATGGGGAGTGCTGTGTCCATGCTGCGGTATGTGCGGCTGCGGAATATGCTGCGGATGTCCCACAGCCACACATAACTGCATGTCAATTATTCCTGCGGAATTACCTGCGGATGTCCCGCCTTTCCACTATGGAGATAGAGGCCGGGACTTCCACAGGTAATCCACATGAATGTCCGCAGGTTTACCGCAGCTATTTCGCTGGAATCCCACAGCAATGGATAACTGCGGATACCGGGGAGCTGCTGCGGGAAACCTGTGGACGTACATGCGGATATATCCGCAGGTATTTTCTCCCGTGGGCACGTAGCCTAAAAGTTCTGTTTACCCCTTAAAAATGTGTCTCTTTCGTTCCTTTATTTCGGCTTGTATTGGTACAATTCTCCTGTTATATTTCTTTACCCCACTGTTATACTGTGCATCTGTCAATCTTGACTTTAATTCCAGCTTCACTCTTTGTAATCCCTCTTTAACCTTTTGATGTTCCCTTCTGTCCTTTTTAATACCAGATGTGTAAGTTTAAGAAAGTGTTTAAGAGGTTGATTGGTTCCATCCTGCTACAAATTCACTATCATCTTGATACTGCCATACTTGTTTGTAGAATACGCAGACCACCAGTTGCTATTTTGTGAGATCCAGAACAATTTAATTTCTCGTTCTATCGATGATATTTTCCAGTTATATAATGCTCGTTATCTGAATTTCATTTTTGAAATTACATTGCAAAAAAAATGCATCTATATCCTTTTTCCCTGCTATAAGTGCGGCTGTGTCACGCTAGGTATGGGGAAGTGCCAAGTGAGCGCCGAAAGGTAAGGGAAGGGGAACCCTGCATCTAGGGAAGGGGGAGATGGTGACCCATGGACAATCCTACTGCTGGTCCCTGGGGTCCCTCACCACTCTAGATAGGTTCCGCACCTATGTGCTGAGCCAGATACCTGACCCTAGGTATCCCTAGTGCTGGACCCTAAATAAGGAACAAGTGAGATGAGCTCTTCGTCAACCCCACATGGTCAGTCTGGACATGAGAGCTCAAAGTGTTGGTAATTATGTGTGTGTCTGTTGTGCTTAACTTGTAGTCCCTTTGCAGTGAAGTCAAAGCAGAGTCTCATTACATCCCACACAGGAGTAGTTCAGAACAGACAGGTTGCTGCTGTGTGATAAATAATGACACATCTGATCTAACTACAGATCGATTACAAGTTGTTTGAGCACAGCAGACATAAGAGCGATTACTCACATGCTCAGTAATCAGAAGTTCTGGTAGAATGTGGCACAGCTAAACTCCGCTGCACTGGTCTTCCTCTAACATTGCCTCAAGCAGGATGTTGGAGAGGGCGATCATAGTCACGTGTTCTTACATCTCCGACAATGAGAAGTCTGCTCTGTGCTGTGGTGGGGGCGTGTTGTTTTTCCTCTGATGATTGCTGCCTGCTCATGATTGGTCCAGAGGGAGAAGAAGTACACACCCCCAGTGAGAACCATCAGATACCACCCACCTGGACTTAAAAAAGTTAATTCATTAGGTGCCAAATACTTTGCAAATATCAATAGAGAGGTAAAATATATATAATTTATTTATTTCTTTTTTTATTCTGCTCTGCGGCCACTATTATGTTATATCCTGTTTACAGTTCACCATGAACAATTTGGTGAAAGGTACTCTTTAATGCACCCTGTGCAAAGGTCTCTCTGTAAGGATGGATGTACGAACTTCACTTATTTACCTCTTAAGAGTACACATAGCATTCAGTGGATGCTTTGGAGCTTACAGCTGAACCCCCACAAAAATGTGACCTATGCTCTGATGAGGCCATTGACTGATGCAGACATAGCCACAGTGTACTCTGTTGTGCATGTTTTTTGGCCATATATGCCTAAAAATCTTCTTACAGATATTTTGACTGTATATATTACAGCAGTCTACAATAGGGAATTATTAGCTTTTTTTCCACTATTTGGTTTGATCGACAGTATGGCTGTGGATCATCAAGGCCGGAGACCTTCACACCGATCTTGTTGAAAGTGTGAGATTACTGATTCATTAAGAGGTACACAATGAATCAGGAACGTCTGACAAGTAGATCGCCCCTCTATACAAGTCTTAAGGGTGCTTTACACGCTGCGACATCGCTAGCGATAGCTAGTGATGTCATGCGCGATAGCACCCGCCCCCGTCGTTCGTCCGACATTTGGTGATCGCTACCTTAGTGAACATTATTGCTACAGCAGAGTCACATGCACATACCTTTTCAGCGACGTCGCTGTTGATGCCGAACAATCCCTCCTTCAAGGGGGAGGTGCGTTCGGCGTCACAACGACGTCACAAAACGGCTGTCCAATAGAAGAGGAGGGGTGGAGATGAGCTGCCGGAACATTCCGCTCACCTCCTTCCTTCCTCATTGCCGGAGGACACAGGTAAGGAGATGTCCGTCGCTCCTGCGGTGTCACACATAGCGATGTGTAACGCCGCAGGAACGACAAACAACCTCGCTACTGACCAGACAACCATTTTTGGTAAATGAACGACGTGTCACAGACCAACGACTTTTGCCTCTTTTGCAATCGTTTAAGGTCACTCATAGGTGTCACACGCTGCGATGTCGCTAACGACGCCGGATGTGCGTCACAAACACCGTGACTCCGACGATATATCGTTAGCAATGTTGCAGTGTGTAAATGGCTCTTAACTGCCTGCTGGAGTAAGATTTGTGTTGTACAGAACACTGCTGCTTAAAATTAATTTAATGAATGGACTCATTCACGTCCCACCCCAGCTACACCCACTTTGTCGGAACTGGGTGAAAATGGCATTAGAGCGAGAAAAGTTGCAATATTTGAATTGAACTTTTTTAATTCAATTGAGGCCTTTCTTGAACTTTTGTAGTGAATTAACTATTACATCATCATGTGGCAGAGCGTTCCATAGTCTCACTGCTCTTGCAGTAAAGAACCTCTATTAATACTGCTGTTAGCTAGATTTATTGAAGAGAGCTGCTGGAGAAAGGAGAGTGTAATACAGTGATTATTGCCTTATACTTCTTGCTGCTGCAATGTAAAATAATCTATTCTATTCTTTAATAATACCTTTGTAAACTGCACTTAGGGATACTTTACACATTGCGACATCGCTACCGAAATGTCGTCGGGATCACGGTTGTTGTGACGCAATTCCGGCGCCGGTTGCGACATCGCAATGTGTAAATTCTAAGTGTGACGATGAACGAGCACAAAACAGTCAAAAATCGCTGATCTGTGTCACGTCGTTCATTTTCATAATGTCGCTCCAGCTGCAGGTACGATGTTGTTTGTCGCTCCTGCTGCAGCACACATCGCTATGTGTGAAGCCGCAGAAACGACAAACATCTCCTTACCTGCGTCCACTGTCAATACGCTTCCATTAACCGGTCGCTTAGTGACGTCGCGGTAACGCCGAACGCACCTCCCCCTTGAAGGAGGGATTGTTCGGCGGTCACAGTGATATCGCCGACAAGGTATGTGCGTGTGATGCTGCCGTAGCGATAATGTTCGTTACAGCAGCGATCACCAGATATTGCATGTGCGACAGGGGCGGGTACTATTGCGCTCGACATCGCTAGCCGATGCTAGCGATGTCGCAACGTGTAAAGTACTCCTTAGTATAGGGCTAGCTGCTGGAGAAGGGATAGTGCATTAGAGGCATCTAGGCAGGGATTATGTCCTTGCTTCTTTAGCATAAAACCAAAAATCACAGTGTATCAAATAATTATTTTCCCCACTGTATGTGTATTTTTATATTTTTAATACCTTTATTTTTATGGGGCAAAAAGGGGGTGCTTTGAACTTTTATGTTTAAAAAAAAAAAATCATATTTTTTTACTTTTCTCAATAGTCCCCTCACTTTATACTGACCAATGACTAAAGTTGTGCCTCTATGTCTGAAAGCCAGAGGCTGCCGGGAAAAATAAAGTTTATTTCCTCCTGGCAGCTGTGCTTTCAATGGGGCAGCCACACAACTTTAGAACACTATAAACCTGCAGATTAACCCTCTATGTGCAGGTTAATAGCATTTGGGGACCTGACAATTTCCCTTTAAGATAACTTTTGCCACAGGGCAAATTGCTCAAGCCAAATGTGTATTTTAGACTTTCAGCAAGCTGCACTGCTTACTGAAAATTTAGTCTGGGGTGGCCCTCTTTAACAAATGAACTGGGACATGATTGTGTTGACTTCTGAGTATTATGCCATTTTCACATGTCTACCATTTCTGATGTCAGGACACTCAAGGACAGTCTGAACAGCCTAATATGTGCCTATGAGACTTCAGGGTTGGGAACTGGAGACCTATGGTGCTACCTAATGGATAACCCTTGGATGGGCTTCTAGGCCTAAGAAGGTCCCAATGCTCCTCTAAGGCCTGAAACACACATCTGTGAAAAAACACGGACGTGTGTTACGTCCGTTTTTCGGGTCCGTGTTCCGTTTTTGTGTCCGTTTTTATGGTCCATGTGGCATCTGTGTGAACTGCGTATGCTAGCCGTGTGTGTGTGTGGAATGGCCATGTGTGCGTGTGAAACTTAACTGACGTGTGTGTGTGTTGTCCGTGTGAAATGTCCGTGTGTGATGTAAAATGTAGTTGCTACATGCCGGCTGACATCAGACAGAGTTGCGCGATGAGAATAAACTCGGGTGAACGTCACCCGACTTCATCCTCATACCGCGGCTCTGTCTGGGTGTCATGTACTGATTAGCAGAACACACACAATATGGCACAAAGAGGCACCAGACTTATGAATAATAAATAAATAATTAATATGGAATAGACCTTGATGTGTGCAAAAAATACAATATTTATGTATTTATAAAGGGTGGCAAAACACTCACAATTTTAAAATCATTTAAAATCAGACATAAACACTAAACACTGCCTCCAACATGGGACATATGAATTGCATAGACAAGCATATTGAGGGTAAACACAACAAAACTGCCCCCTATCTGGGTATTCTTATACAAAATCAAGTATATACTCCATCTATGCTAAAATTGTGCTTGTATTGCATCAAGTTGTTACTGGATATCCTGAGACTGTCACCAAATGGTATATAACAAAGGCTAAACTAGCCAAAAATAATAACAATGAGTCCAAACAGTCACTAAGGAAGGTTACCAAAAACTGCAATACAAGGTCCCGGAGTCACAGTGTGAGAGCCCGACGCGTTACGCCAGTCACGCTGGCTTCATCAGGAGACCGCTAATCCCCTGAGTCACTGAAGTGAGCAGCGCGAATAGCGCTGCCGTCACTCAGGTTACTCGTGGCTAGCTGGATCCTCCCCCCGTGACCGCAACTCACCTGTGACTTAATCGCTGTCACTCGGGCGACTTGCAGTCACAGTTGGAGGATTCAGCGGTGGCCGCGAGTAACCTGAGTGACAGCACAGCTGATCGCGCGGCTCACCTCAGTTGCTGCGTGGAGCTGTCAGGAGCGGCGGTGTTCTTCTGCAGCTCCTGTCACCTTCATTTAGCAGAGCTGGAAGCAAAGCGGGACCTCCATGGATTACGCCGGACCTGGATGGGTATTTGGGGCATAATAAATTGGTGAACGAGGGGTTTTTTTTAGTGTTTATTATTTCAAATAAAGGATTTGTCGTTGTGTGTGTTTATTTACTGTAACTTACAGATTAATCATGGAAGGTATCTCTGGGAGACGCCTGCAATGATTAATCTTGGACTTAGTCACAGCTATGGGCTGCTATTAACTCTTTATTACCCCGATTGCCAATGCACCAGGGCAATTCGGGAAGAGCTGGGTAGAGTCCCAGAACTATCGCATCTAATAAATGCGGCAATTCTGGGCGGCTGCTGGCTGATATTGTTAGGCTGGGGGGCTCCCCATAATGTGGAGCTCCCCATCCTGAGAATACCAGCCTTCAGCCGTGTGACTTTACCCTGGCTGGTATCAAAATGGGGGGGGACCGCACGTCGATTTTTTTTTTTAATTATTTTTTTTTTTTTTTAATGCATAGTATTGACCCGCCCACTGGCGGCTGTGATTGGCTGCAGTGAGACAGCTGTCACTCAGCGTGGGGGCGTGTCTGACTGCAACCAATCATAGGCGCCGATGGGCGGGGAAAGCAAGGAATACTAGATTGATTAATGAGCGGCCGGCTTTTTCAAAAAAGGAAAAGCCACCGGAGTTTAGTGAACAGCCATGCAGCGCCGCGTAATAAAGAGTTAATGGCAGCCCATAGCTGCCACTAAGTCCAAGATTAATCATGGCAGGCGTCTCCCCAAGATACCTTCAATGATTAATCTAAAAAATTACAGTAAATAAACACACAACGAAAAATCCTTTATTTGAAATAATAAACACTAAAAAAAAAACCTCGTTCAACAATTTATTATGCCCCAAATACCCATCCATGTCCGGCGTAATCCACGGAGGTCCCGTGTCGCTTCCAGCTCTGCTACATGAAGGTGACAGGAGTGGCAGAAGAATGCCCCCACTCCTGACAGCTCCACGTAGCAACTGAGGTGAGAAGCGCGATCAGCTGTGCTGTCACTCAGGTTACTCACGGCCACCGCTGGATCCTCCAACTGTGACAGCAAGTCTCCCGAGTGACAGCGATGAAGTCACAGGTGAGTTGCGGTCACGGGTGGAGGATCCAGCTAGCCGCGGGTAACTGCGCTGCTAACTTCAGTCACTCAGGGGATTAGCGGTCACCGGTGAGTCCTTCACGGGTGACCGCTAATCAGTACACGACACAGACAGAGCCGCGGTATGAGGATGAAGTTGGGTGAAGTTCACCCGAGTTCATTCTCAGCGCGTGTCGCTGTCTGCTGTCAGCCGACATGTAGCAACTACATTTTACATCACACACGGACATTTCACACGGGCAACACACACACACACGTCAGTTAAGACATTCGACACGCACACACGGCTAGCATACGCAGTTCACACAGATGCCACACGGACCATAAAAACTGACACAAAAACGGGACACGGACCCGAAAAACGGACTAGAGATGAGCCACCCCCCTAGAGTTCGAGTTCGGTTCATCGAACGGTGCCCCGTTCGCCAAGCCGTTCGTTGAACCGTTCGACGAACTCTCGAACCTCATTGGAAACAATGGGAGGCAATCACAAACACATAAAAACACCTGGAAAATACCCTCAAAGTTGTCCAAAAGGTGACAAACAACTCCCAAGACAACACAAACACATGGGAAAGTGACAAGACAAATACTCATGCGAAAACTAAATAGCTGGACGAGGAAAAAGTGGAGGAGACACAGATATAGGCATGGCATGACCTTCTAAAATCATGTAAAACACAGCAAGGGGACTCCAAGCAGACTCTCCCTTTTTTCCAAAAATTGGGCCCCAAAGACACCACTTCAGTGGCAGCAGTTGTGCCCCAGTTGCAAACAGGATGTTTTGATTTGCATCAAGCACATTCCAAAATACGCCAGCCTTCGCTGTCGTCCGGATGACGTCTAGAAAAGTCTTTGCTGATCCCAGATCTGTTCATCTTGGATTCTTTTTAACCCCTTCACGACCGCGGGCCGTAAAATTACGTCCTATTTTAACGTGACTTAACGACCAGGGACGTAATTTTACGGCCTAAACTTCATTTGATTGCCGTGGCCATAGCAACGGCTTTCAAATGATGTCCCCTGCTGTTTCTTACAGCAGGGGACCTTTGCTTGACCCCAGGGGGGGTGGCATCGCCACCCCCTATCGACGATCGATGTGATTGGCTGTTCAAATCTGAACCGCCAACCACATCGATCGCACTAATTTCGGCAAAAATAATGCCCGAATTAGTGCGATCCTGTGAGATCCAGCTATGAGATGCCGCAGCTGCTGCAGCATATCATAGGTGGACCTCAAACATGCCGCCCCCAGCCCCTGCAGCACTGATTGGAGCGATCGTGCTATGACGCGCAATCGCTCCAATCAGTGTGCAGTGGGGCGGTCTGATCTGCCGGTGGCCGCCCTCCCCAGGCCTGTGCTGGCCTGCGAGCCCTCCCCCAACATGGCTGCAGCGTGGAGTGGCTGGTACTTTTGGTACCACGCCACCGCTGCTGCTGCCGCCGCCGCCTCTGATGTCTCCGCCGCTGCAGCTCTAATGGTAAGTATTCCGCTCCCTGCGCGCTCCCGTGAAGGCCCCTGCGCGCTCCCGTGAAGGCCCCTGCGCGCTCCCGTGAAGGCCCCTGCCCGTGCCCCCCCCCGATCTGCCCCCCTACGCCCCGATCTGCCCCCCTACGCCCCGATCTGCCCCCCCGGCATCCCGATCTGCTACCACCGCTGCTGCTGCAAAGTGAGTACTGTGCTCACTTTGCAGCCCGTGCGCGCTCCCGTGGTGCCCCTGCGCGCTGCCGTGATAGCCCCTGCCGTGCCCCCCCCGCGATCTGCTCCCCCCAACCACCCCCCCCCCCCCGACATCCCGATCCGCTCCCCCTGCGATCTGACTGCCTCCCCCATTATTTCTATTCTGCTTCTGCAGCTCCCTCTCCGGTCTCCCCCTCTGCTCTCCCCCCCTCTCCCTCTGCTCTCCCCCCCCTCCCCCTCTGCTCTCCCCCTCTGCTCTCCCCCCTCCCCCTCTGCTCTCACCCCCCCCTCTCCCCCTCTGCTCTCCCCCGACGTCCTCTTACCTGTCTTCACCGGCCTGATCACATCTGCGTCCATCGCTGGGTCCTTCCTGGGCATTCTGCTGATCTGCCTGCTGCTCCTGTAAAGCTGTCCATCTCTCTGCCATCTATTCCTCTGCAGCTCTTCTGGTCAGTGATCCTCCTGCTAGTCCTCTGGGTACTGTGAGTATAACTTTTTTTTTTTTTTTCCGTATCCCCTGTCCATTTTTACACCTCATCCGTCCGTGCGTCCCGCCAAGCGCTGATCAGGGATGCAGATAACGGATCGGCATCCCTGCTCAATTTTTGGCGTGACTTTTTTTTCCGTATCCCCGACGCTTTTTGTATCGCATCCGTCCGTGCGTCCCGCCAAGCGCTGATCAGGGATGCAGATAACGGATCGGCATCCATGGTCAATTTTTGGCGTGACTTTTTTTTCCGTATTCGCGACGCTTTTTGTATCGCATCCGTCCGTGCGTCCCGCCGAGCGCTGATCAGGGATGCAGATAACGGATCGGCATCCCTGCTCAATTTTTGGCGTGACTTTTTTCCGTATTCGCGACGCTTTTTGTATCGCATCCGTCCGTGCGTCCCGCCGAGCGCTGATTAGGGATGCAGATAACGGATCGGCATCCCTGCTCAATTTTTGGCGTGACTTTTTTCCGTATTCGCGACGCTTTTTGTATCGCATCCGTCCGTGCGTCCCGCCAAGCGCTGATCAGGGATGCAGATAACGGATCGGCATCCCTGCTCAATTTTTGGCGTGACTTTTTTCCGTATTTGCGACGCTTTTTGTATCGCATCCGTCCGTGCGTCCCGCCAAGCGCTGATCAGGGATGCACATAACGTATCTGCATCCATGGTCAATTTTTGGCGTGACTTTTTTTTTTTCCGTATCCCCGACGCTTTTTTTTATCGCATCCGACCGTGCGTCCTGCAGCGGCCGATCAGTGCACTGCGTTTGAAAAGTCAAATGGCGCTCCTTCTCTTCTGAGCCCCGCCATGCGCTCAAACAATTACTTTCCACCACATATGAGGTATCTGCGTACTCAGGAGAAAATGCACAATACATTTTATGGTGCATTTTTTCCTGTTACCCTTGTGAAAAAAAAAGCTACCTAGTTGAAGCAACCATTTTGTGGTAAAAAAAAAAAAAAATTCTTTTCACGGCTCAACGCTATAAACTTCTGTGAAGCCCCCAGGTGTTCAAAGTGCTCACCAAACATCTAGAAAAAATATTTGAGGGCTCTAGTTTCCAAAATGGTGTCACTTGTGGGGGAGCTCCACTGTTTAGGCACCATAGGGGGTCTCCAAACGTGACATGGCGTCCGCTAATGATTCCAACCAATTTTGCTGTCAAATGGCGCTCCTTCTCTTCTTAGCCCCGCCATGCGCCCAAACAATTACTTTCCACCACATATGAGGTATCTGCGTACTCAGGAGAAAATGCACAATACATTTTATGGTGCATTTTTTCCTGATAGCCTTGTGAAAAAAAAAGCTACCTAGTTGAAGCAACCGTTTTGTGGTAAAAAAAATTTTTTTTCTTTTCACGGCTCAACGCTATAAACTTCTGTGAAGCCCCCAGGTGTTCAAAGTGCTCACCAAACATCTAGAAAAATTATTTGAGGGCTCTAGTTTCCAAAATGGTGTCACTTGTGGGGGAGCTCCATTGTTTAGGCACCATAGGGGGTCTCCAAACGTGACATGGTGTCCGCTAATGATTCCAACCAATTTTGCTGTCAAATGGCGCTCCTTCTCTTCTGAGCCCCGCCATGCGCCCAAACAATTACTTTCCACCACATATGAGGTATCTGCGTACTCAGGAGAAAATGCACAATACATTTTATGGTGCATTTTTTCCTGTTACCCTTGTGAAAAAAAAAGCTACCTAGTTGAAGCAACCGTTTTGTGGTAAAAAAAATTTTTTTTCTTTTCACGGCTCAACGCTATAAACTTTTGTGAAGCCCCCAGGGGTTCAAAGTGCTCACCAAACATCTAGAAAAATTATTTGAGGCCTCTAGTTTCCAAAATGGGGTCACTTGTGGGGGAGCTCCATTGTTTAGGCACCTCAGGGGGTCTTCAAACCCGACATGGCGTCCGCTAACAGGTGCAGCTAATTTTGCACTCAAAAATTCAAATGGCGCTCCTTGCCTTCCGAGCACTGCTGTGTGTCCAAACATTTGATTTCCACCACATATGAGGTATCTGCGTACTCAGGAGAAAATGCACAATACATTTTATGGTGCATTTTTTCCTGTTACCCTTGTGAAAAAAAAAGCTACCTAGTTGAAGCAACCGTTTTGTGGTAAAAAAAATTTTTTTTCTTTTCACGGCTCAACGCTATAAACTTTTGTGAAGCCCCCAGGGGTTCAAAGTGCTCACCAAACATCTAGAAAAATTATTTGAGGCCTCTAGTTTCCAAAATGGGGTCACTTGTGGGGGAGCTCCATTGTTTAGGCACCTCAGGGGGTCTTCAAACCCGACATGGCGTCCGCTAACAGGTGCAGCTAATTTTGCACTCAAAAATTCAAATGGCGCTCCTTGCCTTCCGAGCACTGCTGTGTGTCCAAACATTTGATTTCCACCACATATGAGGTATCTGCGTACTCAGGAGAAAATGCACAATACATTTTATGGTGCATTTTTTCCTGTTACCCTTGTGAAAAAAAAGCTACCTAGTTGAAGCAACCGTTTTGTGGTAAAAAATTTTTTTTTTCTTTTCACGGCTCAACGCTATAAACTTTTGTGAAGCCCCCAGGGGTTCAAAGTGCTCACCAAACATCTAGAAAAATTATTTGAGGCCTCTAGTTTCCAAAATGGGGTCACTTATGGGGGAGCTCCATTGTTTAGGTACCTCAGGGGGTCTTCAAACCCGACATGGCGTCCGCTAATGAGTGCAGCTAATTTTGCGTTCAAAAATTCAAATGGCGCTCCTTCCCTTCCGAGCTCTGCCGTGCGCCCAAACAATTGATTTTTACCACATATGGGGTATCAGCGTACTCAGGAGAACATGCACAATAAATTGTATTGTGTACTTTCTCTTTTCTCCCTTGTAAAAATGAAAATTTTATGGCTAAAGTAACATTTTTGTGTTAAAAAGTAAAATTTTCATTTTTTCCTTCCACATTGCTTTGGTTCCTGTGAAGCACCTAAAGGGTTAATAATCTTATTGGATGTGGTTTTGAGCAGTGTGAGGGGTGTAGTTTTTAGAATGGGGTCACTTTTGGGTATTTTCTGTCACCTCGGCCTCTCAAAGTCACTTCAAATGTGATGTGGTCCCTAAAAAAATTATTTTGTAAATTTTGTTGGAAAAATGAGAATTTGCTGATGACCTTTGACCCCTTCTAACTTCCTAACGGAAAAAAAATTTGTTTCGAAAATTGCGCTGATGTAAAGTAGACATGTGGGAAATGTTATTTAGTAACTATTTTGTGTGACATATCTCTCAGATTTATGGGCATAAATTTTCAAAGTTTGAAATTTGCGAAATTTTCAAAATTTTCGCCAAATTTCCTAAATTTTCACAAATAAACGCAAAAAATATCGGCCTAAATTTACCACTGACATGAAGTACAATATGTCACGAAAAAACAATGTCAGAATCGCCAGGATCCGTTGAAGCGTTCCAGAGTTATAACCTGTCAAAGTGACACTGGTCAGAATTGCAAAAAATGGCCCGGTCATTAGGGTGTTTTAGTGGCCGGGGGTGAAGGGGTTAAAAACAATGCAGGGTTACTCCAAGCAAAAATTGGGCCACACAGACACCCCTTCAGTGGCATCAGTTGTCCCCCAGTTGCAAACTTGACAGGTTGATTTGCATGAAGCACATTCCAAAATATGCCAGCCTTTACTCTCCCCAGGATGACACAGGGGTAGTAAAGTCCTTGCGGATCCATGACTTGTTCATTTTGATGAACGTTAGTCTATCTACATTGTCACTGGACAGACGCGTGCGCTTATCTGTCAGCACACACCCAGCAGCACTGAAGACACGTTTAGAGACAACGCTGGCAGCTGGACACGACAAGATCTCCAAGGTGTAAGTGGAGAGCTCTGGCCATTTTTCAAGATTTGATGCCCAAAATGAGCAAGGCTCCAGTTGCACAGTCATGGCATCGATGTTCATTTGGAGATACTCCTGTATCATCCTCTCCAGCCGTTGACTATGTGTCAGACTTCTTGTCTCTGGTGGCCTTGCAAAGGATGGTCTAAAAAAAATTATGAAACGATTCAATAAAATTGCTGTTACCAGCACCAGATACGGTACTGCTGGTACGGTTAGACTGTTGATGACGAGACCGTCCCATGTTTGTCAAGTTACAACTGGGAGAATCACTCCGTGCACCACTGGTGTTTGGTGGAAAAGCCAAGCTAAGATTGAGTAACAGCTTCTGCTGATACTCCTGCATACGTGCGTCCCTTTCTATGGCTGGAATTATTTCACAAAATTTGGACTTGTACCGGGGATCTAATAGTGTGGCAACCCAGAAGTCATCATCACTTCTAATTTTGACAATACGAGGGTCATGTTGTAGGTAGTGCAGCAAGTAGGCGCTCATGTGTCTTGCGCATCCATGCGGACCAAGTCCTTGCTGTGTTTGTGGCATAGAGGTGCTAACCGTTCTTTCTTCCTCTGACATCTCCCCCCAACCTCTTTCAACTGAAATGTGACCAAGGTCTCCCTCATCTGCTGAGTCTTCCTTGTCCATGGACAGTTCATCCTCCATTTCTTCATGGTCTCCTGCACCTTCCTCAACATTTCGCCTGCTACCATGCGCCCTTGTTAATCCCTCTCCCCCACTGTCCCATGCCTGCCGCGTTGGTGATGAACGTCTGGACCTTGGTGATGTTGTTGTGTCTTGCGCATATGAATCCTCCTGTACTTCCTCCCCTTCCTGTTGAACCACCCCCTGACTACGAATAGTGTTTAGCGTGTGTTCCAGCATGTAAATGACTGGAATTGTCATGCTGATAATGGCATTGTCAGCGCTAAACATATTTGTCGCCATGTCGAAACTGTGCAGAAGGGTGCATAGGTCCTTGATCTGAGACCACTCCATCAGGGTGATCTGCCCCACCTCTGCATCTCATTGGCCCAGGCTATACGTCATGACGTATTGCACCAGTACTCGGCGGTGCTGCCACAGTCGCTGTAACATGTGGAGAGTCGAATTCCAGCGTGTCGGCACATTGCATTTCAGGCGATGAACCGGCAGGCCGAAAGACTTCTGGAGCGATGCAAGTCGCTCAGCTGCGGCGGTTGAACGGTGGAAGTGGGCAGAGAGTGACCGTGCCCTGTGCAGAAGGTCATCTAGCCCGGGATAGTGTGTCAAAAATTGCTGGACAACAAGGATCAACACGTGAGCCATACAAGGCACGTGTGTCACCTTGCCCAGGCGAAGGGCCGCACCCAGGTTTGCAGCATTGTCGCACACGGCCTTACCTGGCTGCAGGTTGAGTGGAGACAACCATTTATGAAACTCGGACAGCAGAGCTGCCCACAACTCAGCCGCTGTGTGACTCTTATTTCCAAGACATTTCAAGCTAAAGACCGCCTGATGCCGTTGCGCTCTGCTACCAGCATAGTAAGGAGGTGTGCGGGATTCCTTGTGCGCAGTTACAACGGTGGTGGCCTGACCAGGCAGGCTTGGGGCGGAGGTGGAGGACCCAGACGAGGTTGAGGAGGCAGAAGCATTGGAGGAACTTACAGAGGATTGACGCACAAGTCGTGGGGACGGCAAGACTTGTTCAGCAGACCCTTCTCCATCTATCACCATAGTTACCCAGTGCCCAGTCAGCGACATGTAACGCCCCTGTCCATGCTTACTGGTCCAAGTATCGGTGGTGAAATGCACCCGTTCACACACAGAGTTTCTCAAGGAAGCGGTGATGTGTGCGACATGCTGGTGTAGCGCAGGCACACCTTTCTTGGAGAAGTAGTGGCGACTGGGCATCTGGTACTGGGGCACTGTGACGGACATAAGGTCTCGAAAATCCTCTGTGTCCACCAGGCGGAAAGGCAGCATTTCGGTAGCCAAGAGCTTACAGAGGGATAAAGTCAACTTAGCTTTGTCATGGGTCGGAGGAAATGGCCTTTTATTTGTCCACATCTGAGGGACAGAGATCTGGCTGCTGTGTGTAGACGGTGGTGATTATGGTGTCCCTGGAAAAATGCAGGTTTGTGAGGAAAGTGCAGGTGTAGACATGATCTTGCCTTCATCCAACGTTGGTGCTATTGATGTCTGAGAGAGCTGTACACACGCACTTGTTTCCCCTTCCAAACAAACTGACGACCTAACAAGCAAACTGCCTGTTGCGGTTACAGTGGTGGAAGGTGTGTGTGGAAAACCAGGTGTGACAGCTGTCCCCCCAGTAATAGAAGATGAAGAGCGCACGGATGCACTGGAAGGGGCAGGCGGTGGTTGGGCCGCTACGCTAGGCTGCATTGCAGCACAGTGAGCTTCCCACTGGGAATTATGGTTGGTATTCATGTGACGATTCATGGAAGAAGTTGTCAAACTGGTGAGCTTTTTGCCTCTACTTATAGACTCACGACAAATTTTACAGATCACATGATTTGGGAGATCCTTTGCAAGGTCAAAAAAGGACCAGGCTAGGCAAGGCTTAGAGGACATGCGACCTGCAGAGCCACCCCGACTTGTGCTCAGAGGCAGAGTGGTGGCTGAGGATGCAGTTGTAGACATGCTACCAGTACTCCGACTCTGTCCAGGAATGCGCAAGGTAACTTCGTCGTCAGTTGCATCCTCCTCCCCCGCCTCTGTTGACCTCCTCAAGTGCCTGACTGTGGGTTGACAGTAAGTGGGATCTAGAACTTCATCATCAAGCGTTGTGTTTGCACTTCCCTCGCCCTCAGACCTAGCCTCTTCCTGCCCTGACCGAATATTTAAGTTGTCATCCCAATCTGGTATCTGCGTCTCATAGTCATCAGTATGTTTCTCATTGTCTCCACCAACAGGTGTTACAGTTTGGGAATGAGGGTCTACATTATACTCAGAAAGTTGGTCACAGGGCCTGAATCTGAGTCACAAAGGTTCTGGGCATCACTGCAGACCATTTCCTGGTCTGAACTCACTGTAGCTTGGGAGCAGACCTCTGATTCCCAGGCTATAGTGTGACTGAACAGCTTTGCAGACTCAGCCATCTCTGGTACACCATACTGTGCAGGGCGGGTGGAGACTTGAGAACTGGGAGAAAGCAAGTGTGATTGGGATGACAACTCAGAGGACTGGGGTTTTTTTATGTGGTAGTTGAGGTGGAGGAGAGGGCACTTGTTGGAGCACTTGAGATCCATTCTAGCATGTTACTTTTTTGTGCATCATCTACCTTTGTTACAGTTGTTCGGGTCCGTAAAAGAGGGAGCACATCGGATTGTCCACGGAAAGTAGTAGACATCTTACTTTTGCTGGAAGATGGCTTATCTTCAGCAGATGGTAATGTAGCTTTGCCACCTTTCCCATGGACACAAACTTTTTTTCCTTTTCCAACACGCCTGTTCCCCTTTCCACCAGCATCTGTCCTTTTGCCACTCATTTTGTTAGCGACAAGATTAGTCACTTAATATGTGGTAGCAAAAATTGAGAGGTGGTGTAGATTGCAGCGGTGGTCTAGCTTTATTGTCAGCTGAAGAACCAACACTGACTATCCCTGACAATGCAACTATGGCCTTAAAACTGGCAGCACTGTTTGCTATAAAAATAGCGTAGCAAAATGTGCATGAGGGTTGAATGCAGAGGTGCTGGAAAATGCTTGGCAGCAGTGGGACACAAAATTAGTAGAACAGCCACTTTTTGGATGCCACTTATGTCCAGCACTGTTTGCTATAAAAATAGCGTGGCAAAAGTGGGCAGGAAGGTACAGTGACCGGGTTCTCTGGGTTAGTGGACATGAAAGGAAGCCTCACTTTCTATCCCTCCTAATGGTGAAATGCAGCAAGGAATTCCCTGACCTTAGGTACACAGACGCTGTTATCTGAAGCTGTATACAGCGTTTCCACGGACCTGACTGTCACCTATGGCTCTGAGCCTAAGAAAATGAGCCCTGAAAAGGACTGAAATAAACTTCTGCCCCTAATTGGTAGAGCGCTGTGTGTATAGCGTACACAGCCGGAGCGGCGCCAGGAGCTGCATGAGCGGTGACTGTCACCTACACGCAGAAAGCAGATAATGGTGCCGTGAGGGAAAATGGCCGTATTTATAATGCAAGGACATGTGACATGGACAGCCTATGACACATGCCCTTGCTTGTCTGGCAAAAAAGACCACTTACCTGTGTGTGTGTCTGGGATTGGCTGACATGCTGGCCCGCCCCACTGCACGTGCGCTTAGGGGAAAAAAAAATGGCGATCGCCATTATCTCAGCAGCACTGATCTAAATGCGCCACCCCCGCACACTATACGCTGAAATTAGATAATAGTGTCAATCACAGTGACTCACACTATTACAGTGAAAAGCCAGCTAGTAAATAGCTAGGCTTTTTGCTGATCGAACCGTTCTCGAACGTAACTCGAGCTATCGAGCTTTTACCATAAAGCTCACGTTCGCGTTCGATCTCGAGCACCCCCCAAAATCACTCGAACATGAAATTGGCGAACCTCGAACATCGCTCAACTCTAAAACGGACGTAACACACGTGCGTGTTTTCTCACGGATGTGTGTTTCAAGCCACAGAGATGCATCCGTGTCACGTTATTGTGCGCACAAACCCATTGACTTTCATGGGGTCCGTGTGTACGCGTTCCGTGCTAGAAACGGACATGCTTTCGTGCAAAACGGAAACACATACGCATCACGGACACACGGACCTTATGGAATAACGCACGTGTGACCTCAATGATAGATTAACATTTGTGCATGTTTGTCCGTGTCTCCGGTACATACGGAAACGGACCAAACACGCACGTGTTTCACGGATGTGTGTTTTAGGCCTAACACATACACTTAAACCAATACATTAGTGTTAGGTTATTTTTTCCTCCTTAATCCTTTTTTTAGACCGATCATTTCTTCCTTTGTCAGTATTCTTCATTAGCTGAGATGATCCTCTGTTGTAATCTGTTCTTGACATGTTGCTATTTTTACGCATATTGATCTTTTTGTTATAGCACGTCGCCTTCATTTTCCACTCTTCCAATTATACTATTTTATTATCCTGTAGATAATGGTGCATTTTTCTCTGATGGCACTAAGTGGATAAGACATGAAATCTCATAATATTTCTCATCGTTTCAACCATGACTGTGGTTTAGCATTAGCCTTTTTAGCATAGAAAGGTTTTTTTGTTTTCATTCATTACATTCAGTTTCTCGGGCATGTCCTTACACACCGTGTTCCACAATGAATGTTTCATTTGATTTCTATAAAAGATAACATGGAAATTGCAGCAGCAGGAATAAGGAGTATGTTGTATGTTCATTACTAACCTTAAAGGGAATCTGTGACCAGGTTTTTGCTCCCCATCTGAGAGCAGCATAATGTAGATACAGAGACCCTGATTCCAGCAATGTGTCACTTACTAGGCTGCTTGCTGTCAATTTGATTCAATCACTATTTTATCAGCTTGAGATTTAGCAGTCCTCTGAATTCTGAGCTCTGTATAAGGCCGGTTTTACACTTGGGTTGTTTTGACGTAAACGGAATCCGTCACTAATGTAGTACAGTTCATTTATTTACAGTTGAAGCGCGACACCATGCGGGTTGTGTGTTTCATGCAGTACCTGCATGTGTCCACAAGATGTCGCGTTTCCGCTGTAAATAAATTAACTGTACTGTATGTGTGACAGAAGCCGTTTCCGTCAAAACAACGCAAGTGTGAAACAGCCCTAACCCTGTCTACATCACTGTATAACCCACCCACACCACTGATTGGCAGCTTTTAGTGCACAAAGTTGCTAATCAGTGGTGGGGGTGGGGTTATATGGAGCTTATGAATAGAAATTACTATCTGCCAGCAGGTTTACTAGTCCTCTAGTTATGATGTCTTGCTGAAAAAACACTGATTTTATGAAAACTAGACTAAGCAGCCCAGTAAGTGACAAAATGTTAAAATTAGGGCCTTTCTGCCTAAACTATGCTGCTCTCAGATTACATGACAAAAACCTGGTGACAAATTTCTTTTAAGAATTAGGCTGATTATACACATAAGATAGAAGACAGCGAAAAGTTGTGGCAATCAGCTATTATACTGAACTCCATTTACATGTATGATCAGCTCAGATGAGTGCTCAGTACTGGAAAAGGTGAATAAAGCTCTGCTGGACACGTGTGGCAGTGGCTTATCACTTCCGAAAACAACTATTGGGCATGTTGAAAAGCAACTTATCTCTCCCAATATCCTCCATTGGAAAACCTTTAACACAATAGATGTCAACGGGTTTAGTTGACATTAAAGGAATATACCACCACGTTGATGTTGATGTTCTATCCTTAAGAAAGGATATCAATAACACATACTCAATATCGCCACATGTGAATAGTGTAGCACGCGAAATATGAACACTCCATCATACTCTATAGTAAAGCTCCCGGTAGTGCAGATCTGGTGAGATCCAAGTAATACTGACAAAAACTATCCGAATAGCCAATGTTAAGGCACATGGATGGTAGGAATTTGCTCAGTATTCTTCTCAATATTAATAAGCTAAAGTGGAGAGTCACTAAGCATCAACAGCTTACTATCTGACAAACCAGTCCCATGTGTATGTGTACCTATGGTCGTTTACCCCCTGAGGACATCAATGTTTTTTTTATAAATGTGTGACATGAGCTTCTTATGCCGTTATTGTAACATTTTGGAATCCCTCATGGCCGCAGTACTGCAAAAGGTCACAAGATGTCACTGTTCTCCTGTTCACTCCTGTATAGTAATGAGTGAGGATTTAGGTCTGTTTAACAACAAACAGCAGGGAACGGGACAGTTATGACAGGGTTAATGGCAGAGCAGGCCCACAGTGGGGAGTAGTAAGGGGATATATGGAGGAAGTACTTTTCTTCATAGTCCTTTTTCAGGACAGCCAGAGGTTCTGCCAATGGGAATATTTGTCAGGCACTCATAAAGGAGTGTGTTGGCGTTTTATAGGATCATCATATAGCTTTAAGCACAAATGTTCTGGTTGTGGGGTAACCCATAGTTTCTCCAAATTCTTTAAAAAAGGAAAGCAAAAATCTGGGGAAGCTGCAGGTAAGAGGGACAACGCCAGTGAGAATAGAATGGATGAACCAGTATCTATAAATCGTATTTTTCGGATTATAAGACGCACTTTTCCTCCCAAAAATTTGGGAGAAAAATGAGGGGTGCGTATTAAAATCCGAATATAGATTTACCTGGGGTCCTGTCTGTGCGGCGATCGGGCGGCCGGATGCCTATGGCTGCGTGCAATAGGCTGGGTACCTGTGCTTGTGTGCGGGTTGCAGCCGGGTACCTGTGAATGCGTGCGAGCGGCAGCCGGGTGCCTGTGCGGGCGGCAGTCGGGTGCCCGTGCCTGCGTGCGGGCGGCAGCCGGGTGCCTGTCGGTGCCGGCTGCCTCTCTGTCTGTGCAGGTGGGCAGGCGGCTGTGCAGCAGGTTTCCCAGTGTGTCCGCGGTCCCAGTTTCAAATGATGGCGCCGGGAGTCAGCGTGTGCGCAGATGGAGCCCTTGGATGAGAGCTCCATCTGCGCATGCGCCGCTCCAGGCGCCATCATTTGAACCGGGACCGCGGACACTGGGACACTCACCGCAGCGGCCTTCTGCACTAATCACCCGCCACCACGGACCTGGCTGCACCTGGCAGCACGGACCCTGCCGCACCTGCCACCACGGACCCCGCCGCGCCTGCCACCACGGACGCCACCACCACTGACCCGCCGTGCCTACAAGCACAACCTCTGCCTCCTGTGACCCCGCTTCACCACCACTACTGCCCCTCTCCAGTAAGACAACACCGGAGTATAAGACGGACCCCATTTTTATTTTTTTCTACCTTTTTTATGTCTAAATTTGGGGTGCGTCTTATAATCCGATGCATCTTAGAAAGTAAAAAATACGATAGTTATCCGGATGGAGCAGCGGCAAGTTTTTTAGGCGATTTTCTTGTTACCCCCCCCCCCCCGACCCATTTTACAAAGGTTATTCCTACTCACAGGGTCCATTAGGAATGTAAGGAGATGTTTGTCGAGGCTCATGCTGAAGACTTGGTGCCTCCAGTTTGATCTGTAGATCTCCTTTGTTCGGTTTGGTCTCCAGTATCAGTATCATTTGATGAGTGAGAATGTGACAAATCTTCGACTGCCTCATTATTCTTTATGGAGAACATTATCATCTTCTAAATTATAAAATAATTTGTGATGTTCTGGCGCAAGTTCCCCAAATTAATTTAGCATTTAAACCCTGTGGGTAAGTTTACTGTATTAATGAAGACTCCCTAGGTTTAATCACTAGCTCGCCTCTTTGGGAATCAACTCAAAACTAAAATCCATAGTAATTATCACTCTATGAATAGCTTAAATGAAACAGAAAAAAAATTGTGCAATGTCTTCCTTCACTGTTTTTGCATACACTCGAGTATTGTAAATCTAACAATGCACTGTAAAATCAATGTGGAATGAATGATATTGTACTGCTTTACAAGACGATGGAAGGATTATAAATTCATTGAGAGAGTTTGTGCCTAGACCTGAAATATTGAGCTCATTGGTAATGTGTATATAGAGTGGCGCGAGGCGGAAGTCATGGGTGAGGGATTGACTCCTACATAAAATTCCTGGTCCTGGCTAAGTGTGTGGACTCTAGCCGTGTGGGCTGGGGAACCCATGTATGTCACATACTGTCGCTGACACCGGCTGGCCAGGACTGTCACACAAGGAGACCGATAGTTCACTTTAAACCACAACTCTATACTGTACGGTCCATTCTCGTTCAAAACTTTGCATTCCCGATAACGGCATACATCTTCCAGCATGTTACAGTTTTACTCAGACACATTTCAGCTTCTCTCTGGGTTGTGTCTGATCTAACTGGTTCCATGAGTTCCAGTACAACCCAGTTGAGCGTTACAGTGTGCACCGTGATGGTCACTTTTCTTTCCCGCAGTCCCACATCCAGTCTCCTTAAGGATCCCATAATGAACAGAGCAAAGCTTTACACTCCTGGATGTCTAGCGGAAAACCACTCAGTTGGTGGACTACATTCACATGCCAGTTGAGGTTAACCCAGTGTCTTCATAGTTAAGGGGCCTGGCCACTAGAGACATGCACTGGTAGAGCTCACCCAGTACCTTGATGGTTTAAGGAGCCCAGTTGCTCGTATTCCATCCTCTGCCTCCCATAGTTTGGGGCCACTCCATTTGAGTATCGTTCTCTACTTACAATGCTGTTCACACCCTGTTTCTCCAGCCACACTCAAGGTGCACACTATCTTGCCATTTGTCTCCTACTCTTTATTGCCTTGAAACACCCACTATATGTGATCCTCACGACCGTCCGGCTGTAGGTCTGTCCCTTTCACTCATAAGGGCTTCACTGATTCCTTCTGGAATGAACAGTCACCTTCCCTCTCAGCTGACCCCTCCGAGAGTGGGCTAGTCCCTACACTTAACCATTTCTATCCCA